>NC_053026.1:565097493-565239603 GCF_003073215.2 Triticum urartu | reverse complement strand
TATGTTGATCATATCTACTATATGATTCACGCTCGACCTTTCGGTCTCCGTGTTCCGAGGCCATATCTGTATATGCTTGGCTCGTCAAGTATAACCTGAGTATTACGCGTGTGCAACTGTTTTGCACCCGTTGTATTTGAACGTAGAGCCTATCACACCCGATCATCACGTGGTGTCTCAGCACGAAGAACTTTCGCAACGGTGCATACTCAGGGAGAACACTTCTTGATAATTTAGTGAGAGATCATCTTATAATGCTACCGTCAATCAAAGCAAGATAAGATGCATAAAAGATAAACATCACATGCAATCAAATATAAGTGATATGATATGGCCATCATCATCTTGTGCTTGTGATCTCCATCTCCGAAGCACCGTCATGATCACCATCGTCACCGGCGCGACACCTTGATCTCCATCGTAGCATCGTTGTCGTCTCGCCAATCTTATGCTTCCACGACTATCGCTACCGCTTAGTGATAAAGTAAAGCATTACAGCGCGATTGCATTGCATACAATAAAGCGACAACCATATGGCTCCTGCCAGTTGCCGATAACTCGGTTACAAAACATGATCATCTCATACAATAAAATTTAGCATCATGTCTTGACCATATCACATCACAACATGCCCTGCAAAAACAAGTTAGACGGCCTCTACTTTGTTGTTGCAAGTTTTACGTGGCTGCTACGGGCTTAAGCAAGAACCAATCTCACCTACACATCAAAACCACAACGATAGTTTGTCAAGTTGATGCCATTTTAACCTTCGCAAGGACCGGGCGTAGCCACACTCGGTTCAACTAAAGTTGGAGAGACTGTCGCCCGCAAGCCACCTATGTGCAAAGCACGTCGGGAGAACCGGTCTCGCATAAGCGTACGCGTAATGTCGGTCCGGGTCGTCTCGTCCAACAATGCCGCCGAACCAAAGTATGATATGCTGGTAGGCAGTATGACTTATATCGCCCACAACTCACTTGTGTTCTACTCGTGCATATAACATCAAACCATAAAACCAGGCTCGGATGCCACTGTTGGGTTTCGTAGTAATTTCAAAATTTTCCTACGCTCACGCAAGATCATGGTGATGCATAGCAACGAGAGGGGAGAGTGTGATCTACGTACCCTTGTAGATCAACAGCGGAAGCGTTGATGCAACGTAGAAGAAGTAGTCGTACGTCTTCCCGATCCGACCGATCCAAGCACCGTTACTCTGGCACCTCCGAGTTCTTAGCACACGTTCAGCTCGATGACGATCCCCGGGCTCCGATCCAGCAAAGCTTCGGGGTGAGTTCCGTCAGCACGACGGCGTGGTGACGATGATGATGTTCTACCGACACAGGGCTTCGCCTAAGCACTACAACGATATGACCGAGGTGGAATATGGTGGCAGGGGGCACCGCACATGGCTAAGGAACGATCACGTGGATCAACTTGTGTGTCCTAGGGTGCCCCCTTGCCTCCGTATATAAAGGAGCCAAGGGGGAGGGTGTGGCCGGCCAAGGTGGGCGCGCCAAGGGGAGTCCTACTCCCACCGGGAGTAGGACTCCTAGTTGGACAAGGAGAGAGGGGAAAGAGGAGGAAGAGAGGAAGGAAAGGGGGGGGGCGCCGCCCCCCTTCCCTTGTCCTATTCGGACTAGGAAGGGGAGGGGCGCGCGGCCACCTCCTGCCTCCTTCTCTCTTCTCCCTCAAGGCCCATGTAGGCCCAATAAACCCCCCGGGGGGGGGGGGTTCCGGTAACCCCCCGGTACTCCGGTAAAATGCCGATTTCACCTGGAACGATTCCGATGTCCAAATATAGGCTTCCAATATATCAATCTTTATGTCTCGACCATTTCGAGACTCCTCGTCATGTCCGTGATTACATCCGGGACCCCGAACTAACTTCGTTACATCAAAATGCATAAACTCATAATAACTGTCATCGTAACGTTAAGCGTGCGGACCCTACGGTTCGAGAACAATGTAGACATGACTGAGACAAATCTCCGGTCAATAACCAATAGCAGGACCTGGATGCCCATATTGGCTCCTACATATTCTACGAAGATCTTTATCGGTCAGACCGCATAACAACATATGTTGTTCCCTTTGTCATCGGTATGTTACTTTCCCGAGATTTGATCGTCGGTATCCAATACCTAGTTCAATCTCGTTACCGGCAAGTCTCTTTACTCGTTATGTAATACATCATCTCACAACTAACTTATTAGTTGCAATGCTTGCAAGGCTTATGTGATGTGCATTACCGAGAGGGCCCAGAGATACCTCTCCGACAATCGGAGTGACAAATCCTAATCTCGAAATACGCCAACCCAACATCTACCTTTGGAGACACTTGTAGTGCTCCTTTATAATCACCCAGTTACGTTGTGACGTTTGATAGCACCCAAAGTGTTCCTCCCGCAAACGGGAGTTGCATAATCTCATAGTCATAGGAACATGTATAAGTCATGAAGAAAGCAATAGCAACATACTAAACGATCGGGTGCTAAGCTAATGGAATGGGTCATGTCAATCAGATCATTCACCTAATGATGTGATCCCATTAATCAAATAACAACTCTTTGTTCATGGTTAGGAAACATAACCATCTTTGATTAATGAGCTAGTTAAGTAGAGGCATACTAGTGACACTTAGTTTGTCTATGTATTCACACATGTATTATGTTTTCGGTTAATACAATTCTAGCATGAATAATAAACATTTATCATGATATAAGGAAATAAATAATAACTTTATTATTGCCTCTAGGGCATATTTCCTTCACATCTTTGGTACACTTGCGAATTATGCATCTTGTATTCCTTATACTAGCTAATATTCTCTGCATTTTCCCAATGGTGGAGCAATTTGGTAGCTAGGACATTCGACGATGATAACTAGTGAGTCAGATGGCAGTGTATCTCATGACACTTTATATGACTCGGTGACTGTTTACAACCTTCTTTATGCCCCTCATTCCGAATAAACAAAGCAAACAAAGTTTATGTCTTTGCTTGGGCATCTAAGACTGAAAAAAGAGGAAGTGTATATGTGTATATTTATAGATGTAGAATAAGAAGGGTGGGTGATAAGAAAAACAAGGAAGATCAACAAGAGGTGGAAACATTTAAGAGCCAAGGCGCACATAAATAAGAGAAGGCACTGCTTTAAAAAAAACTTTCAGCGTGATAGATTGACATGTAGGCTGCATTAGCGTCGATTAGGCAACTCAGATGAAGCTATGGCTGCTTGGTTGTCTGTATGCACCCTCCACGTATGTTAATAGGAGTTGTTTGATTGCTTGCATGTCTACTTTGAGACATCAAGGACCCTTGCATTTTGTTTATCATCTAGACTGAACATGAGAGTATACAGTCACACAACAGGGTTTATAGATTTAAAAAATTAGCGTATACCATCTGATAAACCAGACAAAAGGGATGACCTCACTAGAAGTTATGCCATCCTCGTGGTGTGGCATATGAATCAACTCACATTTTGTTCAAATGTTACAACTCATGTTGCATGTCTGGTAGGCCTTGCCACCTCACTAGAACACTCTGAACTTATTCTGCTCCAAGCATCCGGTTACGAATTGTCAAGAATAGTGGGAAACATCATGCGACAATACTACTTGGTATAGGGGAAGGAGCGTTGTATCTTGATCATACTTGTTAATATGATGGATCTTTAGAAGGGATAGAACACCTAAGCCTTCAGACTTCTTTGGGGAACCACCAAGAACTCTACTACTTACTTTATTAAGAAGAAAATAATTGATCGATCAATATGGAAAGTCGGACGAAAATTCACAAGACAAGCAAGACCTTCCTAGTTAAACTACACCAACATCTCTAGGGTTGCCAGCCCAAATTCCAGATACACCACTACAACCTATGCAACATATCAGCACCACCTTCCCGAGCCACCGTCTCGAGATGCATCGCTCACATTGCAAGCTACAACGCTGGCCTGGCCTGGATGCCTCAGAACCCTAGTTTCACCCACCCTTTTGATAATTGTCCCTCCGTTCGAGGATTAGGGAGTAAAATGCATAGAACTACCACAACTGTGGGATGATTTTAGCAGAAAACCACCACTTTAGAAATCGTTGCACTTTGCACCTCACCGAAAATTTAACACTGGCAAAAAAGACTAAATGATTTTTTGAACAGAATTTGATGTGAAAAGAACGCGCATGGATGACACAACACCTAACGGCCATTAACGATCATCCAACCGACGCAATCAGAATGCATTTCCCAAAAAAGGAAACAACGGGCGACGCAACTAGCTTGCCCACTCGCTCACGCCCCACTCCACCTCCCTTGCATCTTCACCATCTTGGCACGCAATGTCTTTGTGGAAAGACGGGGAGGAGAGCAGCAAGGAGGAGTTGAGCTACACTGGCATGGGCATGGATCCATGGGTAACATTTTGCACTAGTTTGGTTTTGAGATTGGGTTAGGGTATGCATTTTGGTATTTTCCATTTCAGATCTGAGTTAAGCTATATTGATGCTTCTTGTCAAAGCAGAAAAACCCTAAGACCACCATTGATGCTTCCTTCTATGGCTCATTGGCTCATCCGGACACTAAATGAAAGCTTCACTAGTTTAGGGCCAAGAAACTTGTTGCATTTAATGGCATAGATATAGGCAAGAGATTGTATGCCTATAGTAAGCATGTAATTTGTCCTTTCCTTCTTGTTTAAGCTAGGCATTTTGGTATAAAACTGAATTAGTTTGATTTCAATGTTTACTAATCTTTGTATTGTTGATTGATACTAGTTTTGTGTTGAATCTTGATGTTTTGACGACTTGCAAATTAGTTAACTAAATTTAGTATTCTAGTTGCTGACTTGAAAATTATTATTGTAATTGGTTAACTAAAATTATTATTCTAGGTGTTAAATCTTGTAGTTGTTGACTTGCAAATTAGTTAATTGAATTTAGTATTGTAATGAATCTTATAGTTGTTTACTGCAAAGTAGTTAACTGAATTTTAGTTTAACTAAATCTTGTAGGTTTTAAGCTAACTAGTTAATTTACTTTTGGTTTTAACATAATCTTATAGATGTTCACTGAGTATTGGTTTGAACTAAATCTTGTACGTGTGCACCGACTACTAGTTTTAACAGAATCTTGTAGGTAGGTGTTCACTAGCTAACTAGTTAACTGGCTATTGGTTTGACCGAATCTTGTAGGTTCTAGTTCACTAGCTAACTGACACTATGTTTTCACTGAATCTTGTAGGTGCACTAGTTAGATAGTGAACTGAATTTTGGTTTTCACTAAATCTTAGTTGCACTAGTTAAATATTGAACTAAATTTTGGCTTTCACTAGATCTTGTAGGTACACTAGTTAACTACATTTTGGTAGTGGTAATTGAATTCTACATTGTTTGCACTGAGGTATTGACAATGGAGTGGTTGAGTGGGTTGATGGTCCTTGCCATGTTATAATGCAGAGGTGGATAATAAAACTTTAGGACATGTTTCATTAGTGAAATGATGGAAGGGTGATGGATAGAAAAGCTTATGACAAAGAAATAGCCCAGCATAAAAGTAGATTGAGTTCCTGTGCAAGCAGTAGAGTGATCTTGTTGAATATGTTGGCAAGTTATTTTAGTGGCAAGATGCAAACATGCAACAGATATGGACTATGAGAATTCGGCAAAGGATGTTGACGATGTGAAGAAGAATATAGCATAGCGAGATAAGCAGTGTAAGATGGCGCTGAAGATGGAGAAGTTGAAGTTCACCAAGGAGGAGAGGTGCATCCCTTGTTCTCAGGTAGATATCATGAGGAACATCAGGCAGGCCATGACGGAGATCAAGGAACTATTCTTCCACGAAATTTTTTTATCATTGTCTCAAGTTTCTGTTCTTCCGCGATCCCATCCGGAGGCCTTTTTTGGTACTCTACCGGAGGTGGAAACCATTGGGGAGGCAATCTTCATTGACCTTGCTGCGTCCATGATGATGTGTGAGTAGTTCCCACAGGACCTACGGGTCCATAGCAGTAGCTAGATGGCTCTCTCTCTCTATCTCTCCCTCTCCCTCTCTTGATCTTCAATAAAATGATCTCCTCTGAGAACAAACTGATGTAAACATTTGAAGTGTGTTTGTTGGGATCCAATGAATTGTGGGTTTATGATCAAATTATTCACTAAAAGTATATAGTCTTGTCTAAGATTTATATATATGTGATTTTATAGCCTTGTATTTCTCTCCAGTCTATCTATCTCTTTTGGCCAATTAAATCAATTTATCTTCAATGGGAGAGGTGCTTGGTAGTAGGTTCAATCTTGCAGTGTCCTTACTCTTTCACAGGAGGAACTGCAAGACATGCATTTGTATTGTTGCTACTAAGGATAAAATGATTGGGCTAGAACATATTAATTGACCTTGCTTTGTCTACATCTTTATCTCATCTTGCTAAAAGCATTACTCAGTTTGTTATGAACTTAATACTTTGAGATGCATGCTAGATAGCGGTCTTGGGGTGGAGTAATAGTAGTAGGAGCTAGTAACTTTAACTGTCTACTGATGTCTACTACACAACTTGTTCTTGTAGACTCGTCTTGGGCCTCCAAGCACAGAGTTGTGTAGGACAGTAGCAAATTTCTCTCAAGTGTATGACCTAAGGTTTATCAATCCGTGGAGGGCGTAGGATGAAGATGGTCTCTCTAAACAACCCTGCAACCAAATAATAAAAAGTCTCTTGTGTCCCCAACACACCAAATATAATGGTAAATCATACAGGTGCACTAGTTCGATGAAGAGATGATGATAAAATATGTAGTAATGATAGTAGATATTGATTTTTGTAATAGTGACAATAAATAAACAACAAGGTAACGAGTAACAAAAGTGAGCAAAAACGGTATTGCAATGCTTAGAAACAAGGCCTAGGGTTCATACTTTCGCTAGTGCAATCCCTCAACAATGCTAACATAGTTGGATCATATAACCATCCATCAACGTGCGATAAAGAATTACTCCCAAATTCCTATTAGTGAAGAGCATAAGATAGAAATTGTTTGTAGGGTACAAAAGCACCTCAAAGTTATCCTTTCCGACCGATCTATCGAGCTATTCCTATAAGTGTCACAAGTAGCCCAATAGTTCGTACTAAAATAACACCATATGATAGACATCAACCAACTCTAATGTCACCTAGATACTTCAATATCAACACGAGTATCCGTGAGTTGATTATAAGATATGCATCAAAAAAATTCAGATTCATAATACTCAATCCAACACAAAGAACTTCAAAGAGTGCCCCAAGATTTGTACCGGAGAAACAAGGACGAAAATGTGCATCAACCCCTATGCATAGATTACCCCAATGTCACCTCGGGAATCCGCGAGTTAAGTGCCAAAACATACATCAAGTGCTCTCAAATCCAACAAAGTATTCAATCCGACAAAAGTGAAATCTCAGAGGTAGAACTCAATTCATCACAACAAGATAGAGAGGGGAAAACACCATATGATCCAACTGTATTAACAAAGCTCGCGATACATCAAGATCGTACCAAATCAAGAACGCGCGCGCGCGAGAGAGAGAGAGAGAGAGAGATCAAATACATAGCTACTAGTATAAACCCTCAGCCCTGAGGGTGGACTACTCCCTCCTCATCATGGTGGCCGCCGAGATGATGAAGATGGCCTCCGGTGATGATTTCCTCCTCCGGCAGAGTGCCAGAATAGGTCCAGATTGTTTTTCGTGGCTACAAAGGCTTGCGGCAGCGGAACTTCTGATCTAGGGTTATTTCTGGGGGTTTCTGTATTTATAGGATTTTTTGGCGTCGGTCTCACGTCCAGATAGGCTTCGAGGGGCCCACTACCCACCAACACACGCCGGAGGGGGTTGGCATGCATTGGTGGGTAGTGGCCACCTCGTGGCTCTTCTAGCCCTCCCATGAAGCTTCTAGTGCCTCTTTTCTTCCAAAAAAATCGTCAAAAAGTTGCATTGCATTTGGAGAACTTTGATTTCTACACAAAAAACAACACCACGGTAGTTCTGCTAAAAACAACGTCAGTCCAGGTTAGTTTCATTTAAATCATATAAAATTGCCCCCAAACCATATAAAATTGTTGTAAACATGGCATGAATACTTCATAAATCATAGATACGTTGGAGACGTATCATCTACTTATCATGGACGTAATGCCTATGTATTGATCATGCCATGAAGAATCATCATAACTATGCACTATTCTATCAATTGTCCAATAGTAATTGGTTTACGCACTGTCACTATGCTCATGAGAGAGATGCCTCTGGTGAACCAATGGCCCTCGGGTCCATCTTCCACATTTACTAAAACCCTAAAAAAATTATCACTATGTTTATTTTAATTTTATAAATCCACCACTATCAGATTTAATCCTTGCAATTTGCGAGAACAACGGGATTGACAACCCTCTTGCCTTCGTTGGGTAGAAGCATTTGCTTTGTGTGTCTATGCAGGTATCGCTTATGTTGTTTGTGCCTCCTACTAGTTCGATAAACCTTGGTTCTTAACTGAGGGAATATACTATCTGCTACTCCCGCCATCCCACAATATAAGACATTTTTGCAAGCTAGTTTAGCTTGGAAAAACGTCTTATATTGTGGGATGGAGGGATTACTATACTACATCACCCTTCCTCTTCGGGAAAAGCCCAACACTATCACAAGTAGAACCAGCCCACCTGACCACCTTCCTCCCCTAGCTCCTGCCCCCTCGTTTGCAAGCCACGGTTCCCATCCTGGCATCCCGGCCACCTCAGGTTGATCCTTTCGCTGAATCTAGCAGTTGTCAGGTCGGGGACGGCAACCCCACGCTGCCTTCCGCCTACCTATACCAAGAGTGGCCGACACCTCATCCTCAGCTTTCAGCATCGTCGGACTCCATCATGCACTGCACGGCCAGACCCCGTCGCTTGCCGCGCGGCCCCTCCTGTCGTCTCATGTGCCTAAGACCGAGCCCTGGGTCTCTGCCACCCGAGGTCCTCCAACCGCCGCAGTGCTTCCCAACCATGGTCAACCCCTCAACTCTTCCTCTTCGTCACTCTACACCAGGGAGGTCACTCCGAGCACATGATTTGGCCACCCGGCAGCAGATCCGATTACGACAACATGACCCTTGAGTCCCTCATTGGCTCCAGCCAATGCGAGTTCTAACCACCACTAGCCCTGGGCAGGGCCATAAGCACTGAATCTGACACAGGGGAAGGAGAGCATCCTGCTCTCTTCATCCTTTCTCGGGGGACTTGGGCAGACCTCCACCCAGAACCCATCCAATAGGTGAATCTCCCACTCACCCACCCATCCCCCATACTCAACGGCCATAGAGCATTCGCCGACAGCGATGGGGAGGGCACGGAGGGAGGACGACACTGCTCGACGATGCTCCAGGGAAGACAAAGAAGGATACCGGATCACCAAAGCAAAAAAGCAGTCATGTGGTTCTCTCATTGTTTTGATGCAATACTGTAAAATATTTCGGATTTCAAAATTGTGTTGTTGTGTTGTAGTATAGTTCGTCGCTCATTCGACCGAGTGATCATGTGATTGATATACTAAGCAGCTGGTAGTTGCATATATGATCTCTAAACTAAGCAGATGGCATTGAATATTGTGTATATGATGTCTAAACAAAGAAATGCAAGACACCATATGCATGATATGAGAAATATAAACATTGCAAGTTAGAGAATACACCTCGGATGGGATATAGGACTAGGTTATCCTATTTACAGGATGGGTGCTTTGAGATGTTACAGTGTTTGTGCCTCTATCAGAAATCTGGTTCTGCCACATGGGCGGTTCATCAAGGATATTTTCAAGCTATCTTCCTTTAAAATATACACTTTTTTGACACAAGCAATGCACAAAAAATGCCCTATATAATTTGTTATTTGGTGATGTCTACTACACAACCTTCTTCTTGTAGACGTTGTTGGGCCCCCAAGTGCAGAGGTTTGTAGGACAGTAGCAAATTTCCCTCAAGTGGATGACCTAAGGTTTATCAATCCGTGGGAGGCGTAGGATGAAGATGGTCTCTCTCAAGCAACCCTGCAACCAAATAACAAGGACTCTCTTGTGTCCCCAACACACCCAATACAATGGTAAATTGTATAGGTGCACTAGTTTGGCGAAGAGATGATGATACAAGTGCGATATGGATGGTAGATATAGGGTTTTTGTAATCTGATAATATAAAAACAGCAAGGTAACTAATGATAAAAGTGAGCGTAAATGGTATTGCAATGCGTTGAAACAAGGCCTAGGGTTCATACTTTCACTAGTGCAAGTTCTCTCAACAATAATAACATAATTGGATCATATAACTATCCCTCAACATGCAACAAAGAGTCACTCCAAAGTCACTAATAGAGGAGAACAAATGAAGAGATTATGGTAGGGTACGAAACCACCTCAAAGTTATCCTTTCTAACCGATCTATTCAAGAGTCTGTAGTAAAATAACATGAAGCTATTCTTTCCGTTCAATCTATCATAGAGTTCGTACTAGAATAACACCTTAAGACACAAATCAACCAAAACCCTAATGTCACCTAGATACTCCAATGTCACCTCAAGTATCCGTGGGTATGATTATACGATATGCATCACACAATCTCAGATTCATCTATTCAAACCAACACAAAGTACTTCAAAGAGTGCCCCAAAGTTTCTATCGGAGAGTCAAGACGAAAACGTGTGCCAACCCCTATGCATAGGTTCATGGGCGGAACCCGCAAGTTGATCACCAAAACATACAATAAGTGGATCAATAGAATACCCCATTGTCACCACGGGTATCCCACACAAGACATACATCAAGTGTTCTCAAATCCTTAAAGACTCAATCTGATAAGATAACTTCAAAGGGAAAACTCAATCCATTACAAGAGAGTAGAGGGGGAGAAACATCATAAGATCCAACTATAATAGCAAAGCTCGCGATACATCAAGATCGTATCACCTCAAGAACACAAGAGAGAGAGAGATCAAACACATAGCTACTGGTACATACCCTCAGCCCCGAGGGTGGACTACTCCCTCCTCGTCATGGAGAGCGTCGGGATGATGAAGATGGCCACCGGTGAGGGTTCCCCCCTCCGGCAGGGTGCCGGAACGGGTCTAGATTGGTTTTCGGTGGCTACGGAGGCTTCTGGCGGTGGAACTCCCGATCTATTCTTCTCCCTGATGGATTTTTGGGTATATTGGCATATATAGGAGGAAGAAATACGTCAGGGGAGCCACTAGGGGCCCACGAGGGTGGAGGGCGCGCCCCCTGCCTCGTGCCTTCCTCGTTGCTTCCCTTACGTACACCCCAAGTCTT
This sequence comes from Triticum urartu, assembly GCF_003073215.2. Lineage (NCBI taxonomy): Eukaryota > Viridiplantae > Streptophyta > Magnoliopsida > Poales > Poaceae > Triticum > Triticum urartu. Next base: position 565,228,272 of record NC_053026.1, on the reverse strand, counting down.
CTGGATTGCGTTCGTTCCAAAAATAAGTTCCGTGAAGTTTCAGTTCAATTGGACTCCGTTTGATTTTCCTTTTCTGCGATACTCTAAAACAAGGAAAAAACAGAAACTGGCACTGGGCTCTAGGTTAATAGGCTAGTCCCAAAAATCATATAAAATAGCATATAAATGCATATAAAACATCCAAGGTTGATAATATAATAGCATGGAACAATCAAAAATTATAGATACGTTGGAGACGTATCAGCATCCCCAAGCTTAATTCCTGCTCGTCCTCGAGTAGGTAAATGATAAAAACAGAATTTTTGATGTGGAATGCTACCTAACATATTTATCCATGTAATTCTGTTTATTGTGGCAAGAATATTCATATCCATAAGATTCAAGACAAAATTTTAATATTGACAAAAAAATAATAATACTTCAAGCATACTAACAAAGCAATCATGTCTTCTCAAAATAACATGGCCAAAGAAAGTTGTCCCTACAAAATCATATAGACTGGCTAAGCTCCATCTTCACCACACAAAGTATTTAAATCATGCACAACCCCGATGACAAGCCAAGCAATTGTTTCATACTTTTGGTGTTCACAAACTTTTTCAATCTTCACGCAATACATGAGCGTGAGCCATGGATATAGCACTATAGGTGGAATAGAATGGTGGTTGTGGAGAAGACAAAAAGGAGAAGATAGTCTCACATCAACTAGGCGTATCAACGGGCTATGGAGATGCCCATCAATAGGTATCAATGCGAGTGAGTAGGGATTGCCATGCAACGGATGCACTAGAGCTATAAGTGTATGAAAGCTCAAAAAGAAACTAAGTGGGTGTGCATCCAACTTGCTTGCTCACAAAGACCTAGGGCATTTTGAGGAAGCCCATCATTGGAATATACAAGCCAAGTTCTATAATGAAAGATTCCCACTAGTATATGAAAGTGACAACATAGGAGACTCTCTGTCGTGAAGATCATGGTGCTACTTTGAAGCACAAGTGTGGTAAAAGGATAGTAGCATTGCCCCTTCTCTCTTTTTCTCTCTGTGTTTTGTTTTTTTTGTTTTTTTGGGCCTTCTCTCTTTTTTGGGGGGCCTTCTCTTTTTTTGGCCTCTTTTTTCTCTTTTTTATTTTTCGTCCGGAGTCTCATCCCGACTTGTGGGGGAATCATAGTCTCCATCATCCTTTCCTCACTGGGACAATGCTCTAATAATGATGATCATCACACTTTTATTTACTTACAACTCAAGAATTACAACTCGATACTTAGAACAAAATATGACTCTATATGAATGCCTCCGGCGGTATACCGGGATAGCAATGAATCAAGAGTGACATGTATGGAAGAATTATGAACGGTGGCTTTGCCACAAATACGATGTCAACTACATGATCATGCAAGCAATATGACAATGATGGAGCGTGTCATAATAAACGGAACGGTGGAAAGTTGCATGGCAATATATCTCGGAATGACTATGGAAATGCCATAATAGGTAGGTATGGTGGCTGTTTTGAGGAAGGTAAATGGTGGGTTTATGGTACCAGCGAAAGTTGTGCGGTACTAGAGAGGCTAGCAATGGTGGAAGGGTGAGAGTGCGTATAATCCATGGACTCAACATTAGTCATAAAGAACTCACATACTTATTGCAAAAATCTATTAGTTATCAAAACAAAGTACTACGCGCATGCTCCTAGGGGGTTAGATTGGTAGGAAAATACCATCGCTCATCCCCGACCGCCACTCATAAGGAAGACAATCAATAAATAAATCATGCTCCGACTTCATGACATAATGGTTCACCATACGTGCATGCTACGGGAATCACAAACTTTAATACAAGTATTTCTCAAATTCACAACTACTCAACTAGCATGACTCTAATATCACCATCTTCATATCTCAAAACAATCATAAAGTATCAAACTTCTCATAGTATTCAATGCACTCTATATGAAAGTTTTTATTATACCCATCTTGGATGCCCATCATATTAGGACTAGTTTCATAACCAAAGCAAACTACCATGCTGTTCTAAAGACTCTCAAAATAATATAAGTGAAGGACGAGAGTTCATCTAGTTATTCAAAATAAAACCACCTTCGTGCTCTAAAAAGATATGAGTGGCACTAGAGCAAATCACAAACTACTCTAAAAGATACAAGTGAAGATCAATGAGTAGTCAAATAATTATGCAACTATATGCAGACTATCTAACATTTAAGAATTTCAGATATTGGTGTTTTATTCAAACAACAATCAAAACAAAGTAAAATTACATTCTAAGAATAGCAAACATCATGTGAAGAAGCAAAAACTTAGGATTAATCGAAACTAACCGATAGTTGTTGAAGAAGAAAGGTGGGACGCCAACCGGGGCATCCCCAAGCTTAGACACTTGAGACTTGTTGAAATATTATCTTGGGATGCCTTGGGCATCCCCAAGCTTGAGCTTTTGTGTCTCCTTAATTCCTCTCATATCACGGTCTCCCTAAATCTCAAAAGCTTCATCCACACAAAACTCAACAAGGACTCGTGAGATAAGTTAGTATAAACCAATGCAAAAACCTTATCATACTCTACTGTAGCAAATCACTAGAATTATTATTCAACATTGCATGCTAAATTCCTCTGCATATTTAATAGTCCTATCCTCAAATAGAATCATTAAAGAGGCAAACATATGCAAACAATGCAAACATAACAGCAATCTGCCTAAACAGGACAGTCTGTAAAGAGTGCAGCAACATCCATACTTCCCTACCTCCAAAAATTATGAAAGAAAATTCCCACTGTATTAAATTTATCAGAGCTTTTTATACAAAAGGTTTCAACATTTTCTCACATTCTGACTTTTCTAGGGAATTTTTGCAACAGTGGTAAACTTTCTGTTTTCAAACAGCAACATGTGGACTTGTAAAATAAGCATAGTAAAGGATATCAATGCCACTTTTATTGAAATAAAAGATGAAAAACATTGTTCTAAATAAAATAAATAAAATCCTAACAAAATAAATTGACACTCCAAACAGAACACATATCATGTGGTGAATAAAAATATAGCTCCAAGTAAAGTTACCGATGAACGAAGACGAAAGAGGGGATGCCTTCCGGGGCATCCCCAAGCTTAGGCTCTTGGTTGTCCTTGAATATTAACTTGGGGTGCCTTGTTAATCCCCAAGCTTAGGTTCTTGCCACTCCTTATTCCATAATTCATCAAATCTTTACCCAAAACTTTAAAACTTCACAACACAAAACTTAACAGAAAACTCGTAAGCTCCGTTAGCGAAAGAAAACAAAACACCACTTCAAGGTACTGTAATGAACTCATTATTTATTTATATTGATGTTAAACCTACTGTATTCCAACTTCTATATGTTTTATAAACTATTTTACTAGCCATAGATTCATTAAAATAAGCAAACAACACACGAAAAACCGAAACTGTCAAAAACAGAACAGTCTGTAGTAATCTGTAACTAACGTAAACTTATGGAACCCCAAAAATTCTAAAATAAATTGCTGGACGTGAGGAATTTATCTATTAATCATCTGCAAAAATAATTATCTAAATATCACTCTCCAATAAAAAATGGCAGCAATTCTCGTGAGCGCTAAAGTTTCTGTTTTCTTACAGCAATATCAACAAGACTTTCTCCAAGTCTTCCCAACGGTTCTACTAGGCACAAACACTAATTAAAAGCATAAAAACTCAATCATAACAGAGACTAGATACATTATTTATTGCTAAACAGGAGCAAAAAGAAAGTAACAAAAATAAAGTTGGGGTTGCCTCCCAACAAGCGCTATCGTTTAACGCCCGTAGCTAGGCATGATGATTTCAATGATGCTCACATAAAAGATAAGAAATGAAACATAAAGAGAGCATCATAAAGAATATAACTAGCACATTTAAGTCTAACCCACTTCCTATGCATAGGGATTTTGTGAGCAAACAACTTATGGGAACAATAATCAACTAGCATAGGAAGGCAAAACAAGCATAAATTTAAAACTTTAAGCACATAGAGAGGGAACTTGATATTATTGCAATTCCTACAAGCATATATTCCTCCCTCATAATAATTTTCAGTAGCTTCATGAATGAATTCAACAATATAACCATCACATAAAGCATTCTTTTCATGATCTACAAGCATAGAAAATCTACTACTCTCCACATAAGCAAAATTCTTCTCATTCGAAATACTAGTGGGAGCAAACTCAACAAAATAATTGTCATGTGAGGCATAATCCAATTGAAAACTAAAATCATGATGACAAGTTTCATGGTTATCATTATTTTTAATAGCATACAAGTCATCACAATAATCATCATATATAGCAACTTTGTTCTCATAATCAATTGGAACCTCTTCCGAAATAGTGGAATCATTACTAAATAAAGTCATGACCTCTCCAAATCCACTTTTATAATTATCACAATAAGATTTAACATCCTCCAAAATAGTGGAATCATAACTTCCTAAAGTTGACACTCTTCCAAACCCACTTTCATCAATATAATCATCATAAATAGGAGGCATGCTATCATCATAATAAATTTACTCATCAAAACTTGGGGGACAAAAATATCATCTTCATCAAACATAGCTTCCCCAAGCTTGAGGCTTTGCATATCATTAGCATCATGGGTATTCAAAGAATTCATACTAACAACATTGCAATCATGCTCATCATCCAAATATTTAGTGCCAAACATTCTAATGCATTCTTCTTCTAACACTTTGGCACAATTATCGGAATCCTTATTTTCATGAAAGACATTAAAAAGATGAAGCATATGGGGTATCCTCAATTCCATTTTTTATAGTTTTGTTTTATAAACTAAACTAGTGATAAAACAAGAAACTAAAAGATTCGATTGCAAGATCTAAAGATATACCTTCAAGCACTCACCTCCCCGGCAACGGCACCAGAAAAGAGCTTGATGTCTACTACACAACCTTCTTCTTGTAGACGTTGTTGGGCCTCCAAGTGCAGAGGTTTGTAGGACAGTAGCAAATTTCCCTCAAGTGGATGACCTAAGGTTTATCAATCCGTGGGAGGCGTAGGATGAAGATGGTCTCTCTCAAGCAACCCTGCAACCAAATAACAAAGAGTCTCTTGTGTCCCCAACACACCCAATACAATGGTAAATTGTATAGGTGCACTAGTTCGGCGAAGAGATGATGATACAAGTGTAATATGGATGGTAGATATAGGGTTTTTGTAATCTGATAATATAAAAACAGCAAGGTAACTAATGATAAAAGTGAGCATAAACGGTATTGCAATGCGTTGAAACAAGACCTAGGGTTCATACTTTCACCAGTGCAAGTTCTCTCAACAATAATAACATAATTGGATCATATAACTATCCCTCAACATGCAAAAAAAAAGTCACTCCAAAGTCACTAATAGAGGAGAACAAATGAAGAGATTATGGTAGGGTACGAAACCACCTCAAAGTTATCCTTTCTGATCGATCTATTCAAGAGTCCGTAGTAAAATAACATGAAGCTATTCTTTCCGTTCAATCTATCATAGAGTTCATACTAGAATAACACCTTAAGACACAAATCAACCAAAACCCTAATGTCACCTAGATACTCCAATGTCACCTCAAGTATCTGTGGGTATGATCATACGATATGCATCACACAATCTCAGATTCATCTATTCAAACCAACACAAAGTACTTCAAAGAGTGCCCCAAAGTTTCTACCGGAGTCAAGACGAAAACGTGTGCCAACCCCTATGCATAGGATCATGGGCAGAACCCGCAAGTTGATCACCAAAACATACATCAAGTGGATCAATAGAATACCCCATTGTCACCACGCAAGACATACATCAAGTGTTCTTAAATCCTTAAAGACTCAATCCGATAAGATAACTTCAAAGGGAAAATTCAATCCATTACAAGAGAGTAGAGGGGGAGAAACATCATAAGATCCAACTATAATAGCAAAGCTCGTGATACATCAAGATCGTATCACCTCAAGAACACAAGAGAGAGAGAGATCAAACACATAGCTACTGGTACATACCCTCAGCCCCGAGGGTGGACTACTCCCTCCTCGTCATGGAGAGCGCCGGGATGATGAAGATGGCCACCGGTGAGGGTTCCCCCCTCCGGCAGGGTGCCGGAACGGGTCTAGATTGGTTTTCGGTGGCTACGGAGGCTTCTGGCGGCGGAACTCCCGATCTATTCTGCTCCCCGATGGTTTTTGGGTATATTGGTATATATAGAGGAAGAAATACGTCAGGGGAGCCACGAGGGGCCTACGAGGGTGGAGGGCGCGCCCAAGGGGGTGGGTGCGCCCCCCTACCTCGTGCCTTCCTCATTGCTTCCCTTACGCACACCCCAAGTCTTCTGGATTGCGTTTGTTCCAAAAATAAGTTTCGTGAAGTTTCAGGTCAATTGGACTCCGTTTGATTTTCCTTTTCTGCGATACTCTAAAACAAGAAAAAAAACAGAAACAGAAACTTGCACTGGGCTCTAGGTTAATAGGTTAGTCCCAAAAATCATATAAAATAGCATATAAATGCATATAAAACATCCAAGGTTGATAATATAATAGCATGGAACAAAAAAAATTATAGATACGTTGGAGACGTATCATTTGGACATGCAGTTGACTCGCTATTTTCTTCAGTTCATTTTATGTTATTTTTTAATGACAGAGAACATCAGAAAAAACTGAACTATGTATGTGTGAGCAGTTTCATGTTTCCTGTGTCCGGGGTTCACTTTGTTTTGAAAAGAAGGGAAAAATGAAGTTGCTGCAGTTCATTCCAAAACCGCTTGCCGATGTATGGTGTGCGGTTCAGTAGTGCGGTTTTGCATTTCACGGCTCACCGGAGACAACGGCGTGCACCGTCAACCGTTCACCTTTGAAGTTCACTGCTCCCTTTCTGGAGGCTTGCTATACTTTCTGTTTTGTTTTGAGCGTGTTCAAGCAAAAAATGCAAGATTTGTTTGTAATTATTGAAGAAATCTCATGCAATTCATTTGTATGAAGCCTTGTGGTTCTTTGTACAAAAGAATGGGAAAACTCATGATGAAGTTTTTTTTGAGCAACGCGTCAAACTGCACCAAAAAGCATTTGGAAAAAAAGAGAAGTAGTTCAGTTTGCCATCGCTGAGAAGTTTGTTTAAATTCATGCAAAAAATGCAGTTGACCGTCTCGTCTCCTCAGTGCATATTCAATGGTTAAAAAATTACCAAGAAATAAAAAAGATAATGCAATACATTAGCATCAACTATGCAGTGAAGACGCATTTATAAAAAAACTTTATGAGCTTCACTCGCCTCGACCATTCAGTTCGGATGTGTTGTTAAGTAAACGACAAAAATGTCTTGCAGCTCACTTCAATTTATATAGTGGTTCGGTTCCCCATGATGTGAACTACACTCGCTCGTGCATAACTGTATGTTTTAGAATCAATCAGCTGCAGTTCTCTTTGTCGACATTATAGTGCGGTTGTCCGTCTGATGCAGTTCACTTCATCGATTTTGGGTCCATGAAAAATGTAGTGTCCATATTTCAATAAATTTGAAACTGGTGTTCGCACACAAACACGTCAGCGTGTACCTCCAACGCCGAGGGTGATGCATCGCAGCTCACGTCGAAGGAGATCCGACCGGCAGCGCGATACGCAGGACAGCCGGCAGACGCTTTTGTAGACCCGAAGCCCCGCTTGCCCGGGAGGGACCCCGTCAGGGCTCGCGGCGGCTATGGACTGCTCCAGGTCGATTCGCTCACCCCTAGAGCCTCGTGGATCCGCAGCCCTCCAGCATGAAGAACTAGCGAAGAACGAGAAGAAAGATACAAGGGGGAGATAAAAAGTAGATGAACACGAAAAAGTAGTAGATTGATTTGTTCGATTGGTGTTGTTTAATCGGCCGTCACCCCTTAGGTATATAAGAGGCGGCTGGACTTCCCGTGCAAGGAAAAGGCTTGGATTCACGCCCAAAATACTAGTCAAATTCGGATTGGTTTTGTCTGAACTTTCCAAAATTGTCCGGTTTAAACTGGTTGCACCTTGCGGGTAATTTTTGAGGTGGTAAACGACCTCGGATGAAAATGAGCCTAAAAGCAATCTTGAACGTTTCGACAAGACGAACAACTTTCATGTTGAACGTTTTTTGATCAGAGGTCATCTTGTGGGTCAAATCACTCGCGCAAAATACCTGTTCCCTCGCGCTACCCATCAGACATGCGTCTGGTAGGGCGCGCCACATCTCGCCTCATGACAGGGCTGCACTCCGATTGTTCTAACTTTTGCATACGGACTCGGATTTGAACAATTTTTATATCGAAATCGATCGTTTCGACAAGACGAAGACAAATCGTGTAGATCATTTTTCAATATGGGGCAGTCTTGGGGTGTAATCAGCCGAAAAGTGTTCTGGATATAAAATATCAGTACTTCAAACACAACTTCGGCCTTAGAGATGAGATCGGATGGCTATGACCCAAATATCAAAGTTTATCCTTTTGATGATACGAAACTTTCTCACTTTGAGAACTTTTTCATTTGAGGCCATATTCATTGCGTTTTGTATCGTGCCAAAATCGGGTGTCAACACATGCCCCCCTATTTTCTGGCAGAGCTTGCGTGCCAGAAAATACTTTGCCTCGGGTATTGTTTAAGCACGATGTCAACACTCCATCGGTTGTGTATCCTGAGGACGATAATTGTTATCGGCCATATGCTCGGGCTTGTTGCTGCTTGAGTAGAACTTCTTCGGATGATAGTCGTCTGAGAACAACCATTGGATGTCACAAAGGCCTCCACACAAATTTCTCATGTCAATTCTAACCTTACTTTGTCTAGGTACCCCTTGGAAATATTAGAACCGCTCAACGATACATTGCCAAGCCGCCTTGCCGAGCAATTATAACCATGCACCTCAAAGGAATACCGACAACTGTTCGGTGACTCAACTCATTGTTGACCAAAGTACACCATCAAGCCCCCGCCGAACATCGCCTGTCTCCTAACATGGATTCTGCAGATAACTATCATCATGAGTCAGAGCTTTTATGCACTAAACTCTTGATCAGTGGCCGAATAAATAATTAAGTCGACCTCGCTGGTATTGGCAAACACCGAGCATCGGCTATAGGAGTACAAGATAAACATGATGAACACCGTTAACCAGATGCCCTATTTTGCCAATACAATGAACTTTCAGGGCGATATGAAAATATAGGCCATGCATTCTCATCTCAAAGGAGCTTGAAAATTCGTCCACCAAAGTGTGAATAGCCGAAATAAATCAGATATTTCAGCTGGGGATATATTGTTGGGCACAAACTCTGATGTGACGGTTGCAGAACATGGATGATGCGCCGTTTGGAGTCTCGTATAGTGACATGAAAATCGTTGTTTTCGCCTACCGGCTTCACGATTGTCCTCCCTTACTCTTGCTGGCTTCACAACAGGAGCTGGCACATCATTCTCGCCTTGACGGCTTCCCTTGGGGACCCATGCCATATTCCTCTTCTCCAACTCTTTGGCCCTGAGCCGCTTCAGCTTTCTTTCTTGCCAATGTGAGAAGCTGAGTGAGCATCCCGGCTGTGATTTTGTTTTGTGCACTAGCAACTCTTTCCTGACCATTGGCACTTCTGGCTTGGCCTGTCCAGACTTGATGATTGGGTCCTTGAAAGTTACCCGCTTCACTTCCTTCCCCTTAGTAGCCAACGTAGATCCGGCTGGCTTTTTGTCGTCCGGAGTCGGATCTGAAATAGCACACTTGCGGCCATCATTTTTTACTCGGTACACTTGCTTGACCATGTCCATCTTCTTTGCTGGCCCCCATACCGATTCTTTTTGGTTGAGTCGGTCTTTCACATATGGTTGTTGAACAAATGATGATCCTCTCGGAGCTGCATAATTTTGGTGATGTTGTTTAGAATATGATGGGCGGTGTGCCCTTGATTTATACTTGTTCCATGATTGATCTGAATAATAGACAACATGGGGAGGTATCCATGACATCGGCATTGGTGGCCCAAAAGGAGGATATGGAGTCTGTTCGCTCAACTTCTTCCTTCGCCAATCCCGGTCCTCAAATTTATGCCTTAGGGGTGACTTCGATGCTTTTGTTTCACTCGGCCGATAAGCACTCTTTGCCTCACTTATCTTCTGATATTTTTCTAATAACTGCGCGAAAGTGACTTTCGGCCTTTTACCTTTGTGCTTACCATTGCCTTTGCTTTCTTTAACTGTGCATGCATCGGTCTTTGAATTTTCTTGTTGCCCCCCAGTGCTAGATGTCACCATTGTAGCTTTGATGGAATTCCCATCTTCAAGATTGTTGTTGATGCACTTTTTAATCATATCCTTGCTCGAAGACTTGACCCCATCATCATTGGTGTGTACCTGTTGACCTTTAGGTGAATCGGCTTGAGATAGCCGAGTCAACATTTGATCGCCATCAAAACCAATCTAATCCGACTGGTCATATGATCGTGCCTCAACAAACTTCAATCGTCTCAATTGTGCGGCTTGATGAATCACGTTGCTGTCTTTGATATTCTCTTCAAACAAACATTGCATTTGTTCTTGTCCTGATGGCTCGACATCATGATCAATTATAATAGGATTAGTCGACGATGCACCAATGATGTTATCAACTATGCCCGGACTGAAGGTACACTTCTCGTCCATTAACTGATATTGTGATACTAGCTCTGAAACAAAACAACCGAGCAGTGCTGGCTTAGCGTCATCCGACTCGGCTATGCATTGATTTTCATCCTCTTTTCCTGATGCTTTTGAATCGGCTTTGAAGGACTTTGGACCTGGCTTTATGTTTCTGCAACCAAAATAATTACAGAATATACGTCTCATCCGAGACCAAATGTTAACCAGGCATGAAACAAACAAAGTTGTCCATATGAATACAAAGTTCAGTTGGCATGACAAGAACAACTTTGGTTTTGATAAGTTGTCACTATTAGCCTCTATGAATGATACCATGTGTTGACTATCATGATTAGTGACAAGATCATTCCTAACAAATAGATTACTCATTTCAATTGGTCTTTCAAAATTAATTAGAATCTTACTAACAGGTGCATCAACAATATGATTTTGACCGAATCGAAAATTGAGTAAACTATCTGCTAGGTGTACCTTTGTGAAGACGTTGGAAGGAGAAGATGGTTGCACCACTGGAACAATACATTGCTCCACTTCTGAATAATTCTCCAATGCCTCTTCCTCTTTTTCTAGATCTGGTGCCTCATCACTCGGATTGCCCGAGTATATTTCACTCGAATTGCCCGAGTATATTTCAGTCGGATTGCCCGAGTGGATTTCACTCGGACGCTCTTTGTCCGTTGAACTTTGCTCAGCCTCATTTTCTTGGTCCTGGTGTTCATCGTTAACTGAACTGTGTTCTGCCATATTACTTTGTTCTTGATGCTCATCAATATCTTTAGCACGAAACTCATAGGGTAGCATGTAAGCTCCCTTACATCCAGAAAAATCGAGCACAACCAATTTGTTGTGGTTGTCGTTCTCCTTTGCTCAGCCAAGCTTGCATCTTCTATTTTGGTACACGCGGCAATAGTTGGCTTGATGCACTCGGCTTTAGCCGGTGATGCACTCGTCTGGAATGATGCAACGCACTCGGCCTTAAACATCCCGTTACTCAATCCGGTTTCAACCGAATCCACCATATTAGCTGAGTGAATCCTTTTTTGCTGGTTTGCTTGCAAAGCTTCTTTTTTATCTTGCCTCAACAGTGTAGAAGGGACAACATGGTTGCTGCATGGAGGAAGGCACTTGACGTATTCTTGCAAATCTCCCTCTCCACGCTTCTTCTTGAGTGCTTCATAGGCCTGTCGATATTCTGATGGTAATTCCTCAAGGGTAGGTGTAGTAAATTCGTTGACTCTATTCCTTGTGAGCTTTGGCTTGATCTTGTCCACTTGGGCCAGATAGTTTTCTTTAAACTCAACCCTGCTTGGATCGGCTTGCCCCACAATACTTTTAGAATATTTCGGCAATGAATTGATGTTGTCGAAAGTTTGCGCTTGTATAGGGGGTGTATCACATGCTGCAATGATAGGTGAAGGCATGTGCATCGTTGTTGCATATTTTCTCTCGACAATTTGATCAATCGGCAACACTTCGTCTTCTTCCAAAATCCTAGCTCTTATTGCCTCATAATCAGGAACCAATCCCTTGTCGTGTTGCTCAAGGAAAATAGCACTAATCTTCTTATTTTGGGCTAAATTTTTTAATGCAGCCAGAGCCACCTCATCTCCTGCAATATTAGGCACATATGCTCCTATAGAATCTCATTTCACTCGGCCATGACCGTGAAGGTGAGACGAGTCATGAATATTTTTAGTTTCATACGCCACTGAACAATTAATCTGACGAGGTGTAGTATATGATGTTTGAGGATAACCAGCCAAATAGCTAACAGAAGCATGGCCGATTCCCCCATTCATCGGCATGTTTGGGGATGAACCCGCATATTGCGAGTCGGCTGCCGATGGATAAAACTTTGAGATGCCCTCATGTACATGAGGTGTCCTATATTGATCACTCGAACAAATCGTGTTGTTCACCGGCATATTGAAAGATGTTGCCGATGCACGAAAGTTCAGATTCATAAGTTGCATATCATGATTCTGTAAATTCCAAGTTTCTCCAACGGAATAACTAGTCGGCCTTTGCTCATTAGGGCTGGCCGACATCACATGTCCGTTGAAAGATCTAGCAACATCAACATAATGGCTATTTGCATCTACGCAAGGAGATTGATGATACATGTTACCTTTGTAGATTGCAGCCGCTTGATGACGCTCTCCTCGTAGCAAGAACAAGCTGGAGACTGTTCAAAGCTTCATCCCCAGCGGAGTCGCCAAAAAGTGTGTTTGCACACGAACACGTCACCGTGTACCTCCAACGCCGAGGGTGATGCACCACAGCTCACGTCGAAGGAGATCCGACCGGCAGCGCGATACGCAGGACAGCCGGCAGACGCTTTTGTAGACCCGAAGCCCCCTTGCCTGGGAGGGACCCCGCCAGGGCCCGGGGCGGCTATGGGCTGCTCCAGGTCGATTCGCTCGCCCCTAGAGCCTCGTGGATCCGCAGCCCTCCAGCATGAAGAACTAGCGAAGAACGAGAAGAAAGATACAAGGGGGAGATAAAAAGTAGATGAACACGAAAAAGTAGTAGAATGATTTGTTCGATTGGTGTTGTTTAATCGGCCGTCACCCCTTAGGTATATAAGAGGCGGCTGGACTTCCCGTGCAAGGAAAAGGCTTGGATTCACGTCCAAAATACTAGTCAAATTCGGATTGGTTTTGTCCGAACTTTCCAAAATTGTCCGGTTCAAACTGGTTGCACCTTGCGGGTAATTTTTGAGGTGGTAAACGACCTCAGATGAAAATGAGCCTAAAAGCAATCTTGACCGTTTCGACAAGACGAACAACTTTCATGTTGAACATTTTTTGATCAGAGGTCATCTTGAGGGTAAAATCGCTCGCGCAAAACACCTGTTCCCTCGCGCTACCCATCAGACATGCGTCTGGTAGGGCGCGCCACATCTCGCCTCATGACAGGGCTGCACTCCGATTGTTCTAACTTTTGCATATGGACTCGGATTTGGACGATTTTTATACCGAAATCGATCGTTTCGACGAGACGAAGACAAATCGTGTAGATCATTTTTCAATATGGGGCAGTCTTGGGGGTGTAATCTGAAGGAAATATGCCCTAGAGGCAATAATAATGTTATTATTTTATTTCCTTATATCATGATAAATGTTTATTATTCATGCTAGAATTGTATTATCCGGAAACATAATACTTGTGTGAATACATAGACAAACTAAAACGTCACTAGTATGCCTCTACTGGACTAGCTCGTTAATCAAAGATGGTTATGTTTCCTAACCATAGACATGTGTTGTCATTTGATTAACGGGATCACATTATTAGGAGAATAATGTGATTGACATGACCCATTCCATTAGCTTAGCACCCGATTGTTTAGTATGTTGCTATTGCTTTCTTCATGACTTATACATGTTCCTATGACTATGATATTATGCAACTCCCGTTTGCCAGAGGAACACTTTGTGTGCTACCAAACGTCACAATGTAACTGGGTGATTATAAAGGAGCTCTACAGGTGTCTCCAAAGGTAAATGTTGGGTTGGCGTATTTCGAGATTAGGATTTGTCACTCCGATTGTCGGAGAGGTATCTCTGGGCCCTCTCGGTAATACACATCACCTAAGCCTTGCAAGCAATGCAACTAATGAGTTAGTTGCGAGATGATGTATTACGGAACGAGTAAAGAGACTTGCCGGTAACGAGATTGAACTAGGTATTGAGATACCGACGATCGAATCTCGGGCAAGTAACATACCGATGAAAAAGGGAACAACGTATGTTGTTATGCGGTCTGACCGATAAAAGATCTTCGTAGAATATGTAGGAGCCAATATGAGCATCCAGGTTCTGCTATTGGTTATTGACCGTAGACGTGTCTCGGTCATGTCTACATTGTTCTTGAACCCGTAGGGTCCGCACGCTTAAGGTTTCGATGTTTGTTATATTATGAGTTTATTGGTTTTGATGTACCGAAGTTAGTTCGGAGTCCCGGATGTGATCACGGACATGACGAGGAGTCTCGAAATGGTCGAGACATAAAGATTGATATATTGGACGACTATATTTGGGAAGGAAATATGCCCTAGAGGCAATAATAAAGTTATTATTTATTTCCTTATTTCATGATAAATGTTTATTATTCATGCTAGAATTGTATTAACCGGAAACATAATACATGTGTGAATACATAGACAAACAGAGTGTCACTAGTATGCCTCTACTTGACTAGCTCGTTAATCAAAGATGGTTATGTTTCCTAACCATGGACAAAGAGTTGTTATTTGATTAACGGGATCACATCATTAGATGAATGATCTGATTGACATGACCCATTCCATTAGCTTAGCACCCGATCGTTTAGTATGTTGCTATTGCTTTCTTCATGACTTGTACATGTTCCTATGACTATGAGATTATGCAACTCCCATTTGCCGGAGGAACACTTTGTGTGCTACCAAACGTCACAACGTAACTGGGTGATTATAAAGGAGCTCTACAGGTGTCTCCAAAGGTACATGTTGGGTTGGCGTATTTCGAGATTAGGATTTGTCACTCCGATTGTCGGAGAGGTATCTCTGGGCCCTCTCGGTAATGCACATCACATAGGCCTTGCAAGCATTGCAACTAATGAGTTAGTTGCGAGATGATGTATTACGGAACGAGTAAAGAGACTTGCCAGTAACGAGATTGAACTAGGTATTGGATACCGACGATCGAATCTCGGGCCAAGTAACATACCGATGACAAAGGGAACAACGTATGTTGTTATGCGGTCTGACCGATAAAGATCTTCGTAGAATATGTAGGAGCCAATATGGGCATCCAGGTCCCGCTATTGGTTATTGACCGGAGATATGTCTCAGTCATGTCTACATTGTTCTCGAACCGTAGGGTCCGCACGCTTAACGTTACGATGACAGTTATTATGAGTTTATGCATTTTGATGTACCGAAGTTAGTTCAGAGTCCCGGATGTGATCACGGACATAACGAGGAGTCTCGAAATGGTCGAGACATAAAGATTGATATATTGGACGGCTATATTCGGACACCGGAATTGTTCCGGGTGATTTCGGAGAAAACCGGAGTGCCGGAGGGGTTACCGGAACCCCCCGGGGAAGTAATGGGCCTTATTGGGCCTGAGGGGAGAGAGAGGGCAGAAGCCCAAGAGGTGGCGCGCCCCCCCTCATGGGGAGTCCGAATTGGACTAGGAGGGGGGGGCGCGGCCCCCCTTTTTTTCCCTCTCCCTCTCCCTGTCTTTCCTTCCCCCTCAAGTCTCCTAGTTGGACTAGGAAAGGGGAGTCCTACTCCCACTAGGAGGAGGACTCCCCTCCCCTTGGCGCGCCCCATAGGGCCGGCCGGCCTCCCCCTTGCTCCTTTATATACAGGGGCAGGGGGGCACCCTAGAACACACAAGTTGATCCACGTGATCGTTCCTTAGCCGTGTGCGGTGCCCCCTGCCACCATATTCCACCTCGATCATATCGTTGTAGTGCTTAGGCGAAGCCCTGCGTCGGTAGAACATCATCAGCGTCACCATGCCGTTGTGCTGACGGAACTCATCCCCGAAGCTTTGCTGGATCGGAGCCCGGGGAGCGTCATCGAGCTGTACGTGTGCTAAGAACTCGGAGGTGCCGGAGTAACGGTGCTTGGATCGGTCGGATCGGGAAGACGTACGACTACTTCCTCTACGTTGCGTCAACGCTTCCGTTGCTGTCTACGAGGGTACGTAGACAACACTCTCCCCTCTTGTTGCTATGCATCACCATGATCTTGCGTGTGCGTAGGAATTTTTTTGAAATTACTACGTTCCCCAACAGTGGCATCCGAGCCTAGGTTTTATGTGTTGATGTTATATGCACGAGTAGAACACAAGTGAGTTGTGGGCGATATAAGTCATACTGCTTACCAGCATGTCATACTTTGGTTCGGCGGTATTGTTGGATGAAGCGGCCCGGACCGACATTACGTGTACGCTTACGCGAGACCGGTTCTCCCGACGTGCTTTGCACATAGGTGGCTTGCGGGTGACAGTTTCTCCAACTTTAGTTGAACTGAGTGTGGCTACGCCCGGTCCTTGCGAAGGTTAAAACAACACCAACTTGACAAACTATCGTTGTGGTTTTGATGCGTAGGTAAGATTGGTTCTTGCTTAAGCCCGTAGCAGCCATGTAAAACATGCAACAACAAAGTAGAGGACGTCTAACTTGTTTTTGCAGGGCATGTTGTGATGTGATATGGTCAAGACATGATGCTAAATTTTATTGTATGAGATGATCATGTTTTGTAACCGAGTTATCGGCAACTGGCAGGAGCCATATGGTTGTCGCTTTATTGTATGCAATGCAATCGCGCTGTAATGCTTTACTTTATCACTAAGCGGTAGCGATAGTCGTGGAAGCATAAGATTGGCGAGACGACAACGATGCTACGATGGAGATCAAGGTGTCGCGCCGGTGACGATGGTGATCATGACGGTGCTTCGGAGATGGATATCACAAGCACAAGATGATGATGGCCATATCATATCACTTATATTTGATTGCATGTGATGTTTATCTTTTATGCATCTTATCTTGCTTTGATTGACGGTAGCATTATAAGATGATCTCTCACTAAATTATCAAGAAGTGTTCTCCCTGAGTATGCACCGTTGCGAAAGTTCTTCGTGCTGAGACACCACGTGATGATCGGGTGTGATAGGCTCTACGTTCAAATACAACGGGTGCAAAACAGTTGCACACGCGTAATACTCAGGTTATACTTGACGAGCCAAGCATATACAGATATGGCCTCGGAACACGGAGACCGAAAGGTCGAGCGTGAATCATATAGTAGATATGATCAACATAGTGATGTTCACCAATGAAACTGCTCCATCTCACGTGATGATCGTACATGGTTTAGTTGATTTGAATCACGTGATCACTTAGAGGATTAGAGGGATGTCTATCTAAGTGGGAGTTCTTAAGTAATATGATTAATTGAACTTAAATTTATCATGAACTTAGTCCTGGTAGTATTTTGCAAATTATGTTGTAGATCAATAGCTCGCGTTGTTGCTTCCCTGTGTTTATTTTGATATGTTCCTAGAGAAAATTGTGTTGAAAGATGTTAGTAGCAATGATGCGGATTGGATCCGTGATCTGAGATTTATCCTCATTGTTGCACAGAAGAATTATGTCCTTGATGCACCACTAGGTGACGGGCCTATTGCAGGAGCAGATGCAGACGTTATGAACGTTTGGCTAGCTCAATATGATGACTACTTGATAGTTTAGTGCACCATGCTTAATAGCTTAGAATCGGGACTTCAAAGACATTTTGAACGTCGTGGACCATATGAGATGTTCCAGGAGTTGAAGTTAATATTTCAAGCAAATACCTGAGTTGAGAGATATGAAGTCTCCAACAAGTTCTATAGCTAAAAGATGGAGGAGAATTGCTCAACTAGTGAGCATGTGCTCAGATTGTCTGGGTACTACAATCGCTTGAATCAAGTGGGAGTTAATCTTCCAGATAAGATAGTGATTGACAGAATTCTCTAGTCACCATCACCAAGTTAGTAGAACTTCGTGATGAACTATAATATGCAAGGGATGACAAAAGTAATTCCCAAGCTCTTCATGATGCTGAAATCGACGAAGGTAGAAATCAAGAAAAACATCAAGTGTTGATGGTTAACAAGACCACTAGTTTCAAGAAAAGGGCAAAGGGAAGAAGGGAAACTTCAAGAAGAACGGCAAGCAAGTTGCTGCTCAAGTGAAGAAGCCCAAGTCTGGTCCTAAGCCTGAGACTAAGTGCTTCTACTGCAAAGGGACTGGTCACTAGAAGCGGAACTACCCCAAGTGATTGGCGGGTAAGAAGGATGGCAAAGTGAACATAAGTATATTTGATATACATCTTATTGATGTGTACTTTACTAGTGTTTATAGCAACCCCTCAGTATTTGATACTAGTTCAGTTGCTAAGATTAGTAACTCGAAATGGGAGTTGCAGAATAAACAGAGACTAGTTAAGGGTGAAGTGACGATGTGTGTTGGAAGTGGTTCCAAGATTGATATGATCATCATTGCACACTCCCTATAATTTCGGGATTAGTGTTGAACCTAAATAAGTGTTATTTGGTGTTTACGTTGAGCATGAATATGATTTGATCATGTTTATTGTAATACGGTTATTCATTTAAGTAAGAGAATAAATTGTTGTTCTGTTTACATGAATAAAACCTTATATGGTTACACACCCAATGAAAATAGTTCATTGAATCTCGATCGTAGTGATACACATAATCATAATATTGAAACCAAAAGATGCAAAGTTAATAATGATAGTGAAACTTATTTGTGGCACTGCCGTTTAGGTCATATTGGTGTAAAGCGCATGAAGAAACTCCATGCTGATGGGCTTTTGGAAGCACTTGATTATGAATCAGTTGATGCTTGCGAACCATGCCTCACGGGAAAGATGACTAAGAATCCGTTCTTCGGAACAATGGAGCGAGCAACAGATTTGTTGGAAATCATACATAATGATGTATGTGATCCGATGAATATTGAGGCTCGCGACAGGTATCATTATTTTCTGATCTTCACATATGATTTGAGCAGATATGAGTATATCTACTTGATGAAACATAAGTCTGAAACATTTGAGAAGTTCAAAGAATTTCAGGGTGAAGTGAAAAATCATCGTAACAAGAAAATAAAGTTTCTACGATCTGATCGTAGAGAAGATTATATGAGTTACGAGTTTGGCCTTCAGTTAAAAACAATGTGAAAAAGTTTCACTACTCACGCCACCTGGAACACCACAATGTAATGGTGTGTCCGAACGTCATAACCGTACTTTATTAGATATGGTGCGATCTATGATGTCTCTTACCGATCTACCACTATCGTTTTTGGGGTTATGCATTAAAGACAGCTGCATTCACGTTAAAAAGGGCACCATCTAAGTCCGTTGAGATGACATAATCTGAACTGTGGTTTGGCAAGAAACCAAAGTTGTCGTTTCTTAAAGTTTGAGGTTGCAATGCTTATGTGAAAAAGTTTCAACCTGATAAGCTCAAACCCAAATTGGAGAAGTGCGTCTTCATAGGATACCCAAAAGAAAATGTTGGGTACACCTTCTATCACAGATCTGAAGGCAAGATATTCGTTGCTTTGAATGGATCCTTTCTAGAGAAGGAATTTCTCTCGAAAGAAGTGAGTGGGAGGAAAGTAGAACTTGATGAGGTGACTGTACCTGCTCCCTTATTGGAAAGTAGTTCATCACAGAAATCTGTTCCTGTGACTACTAGACCAATTAGTGAGGAAGCTAATGATGATGATCATGTAACTTCAGATCAAGTTACTACCGAACCTCGTAGAAAAAACCAGAGTGAGATCCGCACCTGAGTGGTACGGTAAACCAATTCTGGAGGTCATGTTACTTAACCATGACGAGCCTATGAACTATGAGGAAGCGATGATGAGCCCAGATTCCGCGAAATGGCTTGAGGCCATGAAATCTGAGATATGATCCATGTATGAGAACAAAGTTTGGACTTTGGTTGACTTGCCCGATGATCGGCAAGCAATTGAGAATAAATGGATCTTCAAGAGGAAGACGGACGCTGATAGAAGTGTTACTATCTACAAAGCTAGAATTGTCGCAAAAGGTTTTCGACAAGTTCAAGGTGTTGACTACGATGAGAGTTTCTCACTCGTATCTATGCTTGAGTCTGTCCGAATCATGTTAGTAATTGCCGCATTTTATGAAATCTGGCAAATGGATAAACAAAACTGCATTCCTTAATGGATTTATTAAAGAAGAGTTGTATATGATGCAACCAGAAGGTTTTGTCAATCCGAAAGGTGCTAACAAAATGTGCAAGCTCCAGCGATCCATCTGTGGACTGGTGCAAGCATCTCGGAGTTGGAATATACGCTTTGATGAGTTGATCAAAGCATATAGTTTTATACAGACTTGCGGTGAAGCCTGTATTTACAAGAAAGTGAGTGGGAGCACTACAGCATATCTGATAAGTATATGTGAATGACAGTTGATCGGAAATAATATAGAATTATTCTGTAAAGCATAAAAGGAGTGTTTGAAAGGAGTTTTTCAAAGAAAGACTTCGGTGAAGCTGCTTACATATTGAGCTCCAAGATCTATAGAAATAGATCCAGACGCTTGATAAGTTTTTTCAATGAGTACATACCTTGACAAGATTTTGAAGTAGTTCAAAATGGAGCAGTCAAAGAAAGAGTTCTTGCCTGTATTACAAGGTGTGAAGTTGAGTAAGACTCAAAGCCCGACCACGGCAGAAGATAGAAAGAGAATGAAAGTCATTCCCTATGCCTTGGCCATAGGTTCTATAAAGTATGTCATGCTGTTTACCAGATCTATTGTATACCCTGCACTGATTTGGCAAGGGAGTACAATAGTGATCTAGGAGTAGATCACTGGACAGCGGTCAGAATTATCCTTAGTGAAATAAGGATATGTTTCTCGATTATGGACGTGACAAAAAGGTTCGTCGTAAAGGGTTACGTCGATGCAAGTTTTTGACACTGATCCAGATGATTCTAAGTCTCAATCTGGATACATATTGAAAGTGGGAGCAATTAGCTAGAGTAGCTCCGTCCAGAGCATTGTAGACATAGAATTTTGCAAAATACATACGGATCTGAATTTGGCAGGCCCGTTGACTAAATTTCTCTCACAAGCAAAACATGATCACCCTTTGGGTGTTAGTCACATGGAGATGTGAACCAATCACATAAAGATGTGAACTATTGGTGTTAATCACATAGCGATGTGAACTAGATTATTGACTCTAGTGCAAGTGGGAGACTGAAGGAAATATGCCCTAGAGGCAATAATAAAGTTATTATTTATTTCCTTATTTCATGATAAATGTTTATTATTCATGCTAGAATTGTATTAACCGGAAACATAATACATGTGTGAATACATAGACAAACAGAGTGTCACTAGTATGCCTCTACTTGACTAGCTCGTTAATCAAAGATGGTTATGTTTCCTAACCATGGACAAAGAGTTGTTATTTCATTAACAGGATCACATCATTAGATGAATGATCTGATTGACATGACCAATTCCATTAGCTTAGCACCCGATCGTTTAGTATGTTGCTATTGCTTTCTTCATGACTTATACATGTTCCTATGACTATGAGATTATGCAACTCCCGTTTGCCGGAGGAACACTTTGTGTGCTACCAAATGTCACAACGTAACTGGGTGATTATAAAGGAGCTCTATAGGTGTCTCCAAAGGTACATGTTGGGTTGGCGTATTTCGAGATTAGGATTTGTCACTCCGACTGTCGGAGAGGTATCTCTGGGCCCTCTCGATAATGCACATCACATAAGCCTTGCAAGCATTGCAACTAATGAGTTAGTTGCAAGATGATGTATTACGGAACGAGTAAAGAGACTTGCCGGTAACGAGATTGAACTAGGTATTGGATACCGACGATCGAATCTTGGGCAAGTAACATACCGATGACAAAGGGAACAACGTATGTTGTTATGCGGTCTGACCGATAAAGATCTTCGTAGAATATGTAGGAGCCAATATGGGCATCCAGGTCCCGCTATTGGTTATTGACCGGAGATATGTCTCAGTCATGTCTACATTGTTCTCGAACCGTAGGGTCCGCACGCTTAACGTTACGATGACAGTTATTATGAGTTTATGCATTTTGATGTACCGAAGTTAGTTCAGAGTCCCGGATGTGATCACGGACATAACGAGGAGTCTCGAAATGGTCGAGACATAAAGATTGATATATTGGACGGCTATATTCGGACACCGGAATTGTTCCGGGTGATTTCGGAGAAAACCGGAGTGCCGGAGGGGTTACCGGAACCCCCCGGGGAAGTAATGGGCCTTATTGGGCCTGAGGGGAGAGAGAGGGCAGAAGCCCAAGAGGTGGCGCGCCCCCCCTCATGGGGAGTCCGAATTGGACTAGGAGGGGGGGGCGCGGCCCCCCTTTTTTTCCCTCTCCCTCTCCCTGTCTTTCCTTCCCCCTCAAGTCTCCTAGTTGGACTAGGAAAGGGGAGTCCTACTCCCACTAGGAGGAGGACTCCCCTCCCCTTGGCGCGCCCCATAGGGCCGGCCGGCCTCCCCCTTGCTCCTTTATATACAGGGGCAGGGGGGCACCCTAGAACACACAAGTTGATCCACGTGATCGTTCCTTAGCCGTGTGCGGTGCCCCCTGCCACCATATTCCACCTCGATCATATCGTTGTAGTGCTTAGGCGAAGCCCTGCGTCG
This sequence comes from Triticum urartu, assembly GCF_003073215.2. Classification (NCBI taxonomy): domain Eukaryota; kingdom Viridiplantae; phylum Streptophyta; class Magnoliopsida; order Poales; family Poaceae; genus Triticum; species Triticum urartu. Next base: position 565,205,331 of record NC_053026.1, on the reverse strand, counting down.
GTAGAACATCATCAGCGTCACCATGCCGTTGTGCTGACGGAACTCATCCCCGAAGCTTTGCTGGATCGGAGCCCGGGGAGCGTCATCGAGCTGTACGTGTGCTAAGAACTCGGAGGTGCCGGAGTAACGGTGCTTGGATCGGTCGGATCGGGAAGACGTACGACTACTTCCTCTACGTTGCGTCAACGCTTCCGTTGCTGTCTACGAGGGTACGTAGACAACACTCTCCCCTCTTGTTGCTATGCATCACCATGATCTTGCGTGTGCGTAGGAATTTTTTTGAAATTACTACGTTCCCCAACAGTGGCATCCGAGCCTAGGTTTTATGTGTTGATGTTATATGCACGAGTAGAACACAAGTGAGTTGTGGGCGATATAAGTCATACTGCTTACCAGCATGTCATACTTTGGTTCGGCGGTATTGTTGGATGAAGCGGCCCGGACCGACATTACGTGTACGCTTACGCGAGACCGGTTCTCCCGACGTGCTTTGCACATAGGTGGCTTGCGGGTGACAGTTTCTCCAACTTTAGTTGAACTGAGTGTGGCTACGCCCGGTCCTTGCGAAGGTTAAAACAACACCAACTTGACAAACTATCGTTGTGGTTTTGATGCGTAGGTAAGATTGGTTCTTGCTTAAGCCCGTAGCAGCCATGTAAAACATGCAACAACAAAGTAGAGACGTCTAACTTGTTTTTGCAGGGCATGTTGTGATGTGATATGGTCAAGACATGATGCTAAATTTTATTGTATGAGATGATCATGTTTTGTAACCGAGTTATCGGCAACTGGCAGGAGCCATATGGTTGTCGCTTTATTGTATGCAATGCAATCGCGCTGTAATGCTTTACTTTATCACTAAGCAGGTAGCGATAGTCGTGGAAGCATAAGATTGGCGAGACGACAACGATGCTAATGGAGATCAAGGTGTCGCGCCGGTGACGATGGTGATCATGACGGTGCTTCGGAGATGGAGATCACAGGCACAAGATGATGATGGCCATATCATATCACTTATATTGATTGCATGTGATGTTTATCTTTTATGCATCTTATCTTGCTTTGATTGACGGTAGCATTATAAGATGATCTCTCACTAAATTATCAAGAAGTGTTCTCCCTGAGTATGCACCGTTGCGAAAGTTCTTCGTGCTGAGACACCACGTGATGATCGGGTGTGATAGGCTCTACGTTCAAATACAACGGGTGCAAAACAGTTGCACACGCGGAATACTCAGGTTATACTTGACGAGCCAAGCATATACAGATATGGCCTCGGAACACGGAGACCGAAAGGTCGAGCGTGAATCATATAGTAGATATGATCAACATAGTGATGTTCACCAATGAAACTACTCCATCTCACATGATGATCGGACATGGTTTAGTTGATTTGGATCACGTGATCACTTAGAAGATTAGAGAGATGTCTATCTAAGTGGGAGTTCTTAAATAATATGATTAATCGAACTTAAATTTATCATGAACTTAGTCCTGGTAGTATTTTGCAAATTATGTTGTAGATCAATAGCTCGCGTTGTTGCTTCCCTGTGTTTATTTTGATATGTTCCTAGAGAAAATTGTGTTGAAAGATGTTAGTAGTAATGATGCGGATTGGATCCATGATCTGAGGTTTATCCTCATTGCTGCACAGAGGAATTATGTCCTTGATGCACCGCTAGGTGACAGACCTATTGCAGGAGCAGATGTTGACGTTATGAACGTTTGGCTAGCTAAATATGATGACTACTTGATAGTTTAGTGCACCATGCTTAACGGCTTAGAATCGGGACTTCAAAGACGTTTTGAACGTCATGGACCATATGAGATGTTCCAGGAGTTGAAGTTAATATTTCAAGCAAATACCTGAGTTGAGAGATATGAAGTCTCCAACAAGTTCTATAGCTAAAAGATGGAGGAGAATCGCTCAACTAGTGAGCATGTGCTCAGATTGTCTGGGTACTACAATCGCTTGAATCAAGTGGGAGTTAATCTTCCAGATAAGATAGTGATTGACAGAATTCTCTAGTCACCATCACCAAGTTAGTAGAACTTCGTGATGAACTATAGTATGCAAGGGATGACGAAAACGAATCCCGAGTTTTTCATGATGATGAAATCGATGAAGGTAGAAATCAAGAAAGAGCATCAAGTGTTGATGGTTGACAAGATCACTAGTTTCAAGAAAGGGGCAAAGGAAAAAAGGGGAACTTCAAGAAAAACAGCAAGCAAGTTGCTGCTCATGTGAAGAAGCCCAAGTCTGGTCTTAAGCCTGAGACTAAAGTGCTTCTACTGCAAAGGGACTGGTCACTGGAAGCGGTACTACCCCAAGTATTTGGCGGATAAGAAGGATGGCAAAGTGAACAAAAGTATATTTGATATACATGTTATTGATGTGTACTTTACTAGTGTTTATAGCAACCCCTCAGTATTTGATACTGGATTAGTTGCTAAGATTAGTAGCTCGAAACGGGAGTTGCAGAATAAACAGAGACTAGTTAAGGGTGAAGTGACGATGTGTGTTGGAAGTGGTTCCAAGATTGATATGATCATCATCGCACACTCCCTATAATTTCGGGATTAGTGTTGAACCTAAATAAGTGTTATTTGGTGTTTGTGTTGAGCATGAATATGATTTGATCATGTTTATTGTAATACGGTTATTCATTTAAGTAAGAGAATAAAATTGTTGTTCTGTTTACATGAATAAAACCTTATATGGTTACACACCCAATGAAACAAGTTCGTTGGATCTCGATCATAGTGATACACATAATCATAATATTGAAACCAAAAGATGCAAAGTTAATAATGATAGTCCAACTTATTTGTGGCACTGCCGTTTAGGTCATATTGGTGTAAAGCGCATGAAGAAACTCCATGCTGATGGGCTTTTGGAATCACTTGATTATGAATCAGTTGATGCTTGCGAACCATGCCTCATGGGCAAGATGACTAAGACTTTGTTCTTCGGAACAATGGAGCGAGCAACAGATTTGTTGGAAATCATACATAATGATGTATGTGGTCCGATGAATATTGAGGCTCGCGACAGGTATCATTATTTTCTGATCTTCACAGATGATTTGAGCAGATATGAGTATATCTACTTGATGAAACATAAGTCTGAAACATTTGAAAAGTTCAAAGAATTTCAGAGTGAAGTGAAAAATCATCGTAACAAGAAAAGTTTCTACGATCTGATCGTACAGAAGAGTATTTGAGTTACGAGTTTGGCCTTCAGTTAAAAACAATGTGAAATAGTTTCACTACTCACGCCACCTGGAACACCATAGTGTAATGGTGTGTCCGAACGTCATAACCGTACTTTATTAGATATGGTGCGATCTATGATGTCTCTTACCGATCTACCACTATCGTTTTTGGGGTTATGCATTAGAGACAGCTGCATTTACATTAAATAGGGCACCATCTAAATCCGTTGAGACGACACCGTATGAACTATGGTTTGGCAAGAAACCTAAGCTGTCGTTTCTTAAAGTTTGAGGTTGCAATGCTTATGTGAAAAGGTTTCAACCTGATAAGCTCAAACCCAAATCGGAGAAGTGCGTCTTCATAGGATACCCAAAAGAAAATGTTGGGTACACCTTCTATCACAGATCCAAAGGCAAGACATTCGTTGCTAAGAATGGATCCTTTCTAGAGAAGGAGTTTCTCTCGAAAGAAGTGAGTGGGAGGAAAGTAGAACTTGATGAGGTAACTGTACCTGCTCCCTTATTGAAAAGTAGTTCATCACAGAAATCTGTTCTTGTGACTACAACACCAATTAGTGAGGAAGCTAATGATGATGATCATGTAACTTCATATCAAGTTACTACCGAATCTCGTAGGTAAACCAGAGTGAGATCCGCACCAGAGTGGTACGGTAATCCTGTTCTGGAAGTCATGTTACTAGACCATGACAAACTTGCGAACTATGAGGAAGCGATGATGAGCCCAGATTCCGCGAAATGGTTTGAAGCCATGAAATCTGAGATATGATCCATGTATGAGAACAAAGTGTGGACTTTGATGGATTTGCCCGATGATCGGCAAGCCATAGAAAATAAATGGATCTTCAAGAGGAAGACAGACGCTGATAGTAGTGTTACTATCTACAAAGCTAGACTTGTCGAAAAAGGTTTTTGACAAAGTTCAAGGTGTTGACTACGATGAAATTTTCTCACTCGTAGCGATGCTTAAGTCTGTCCAAATCATGTTAGCAATTGCCGCATTTTTATGAAATTTGGCAAATGGATAAACAAAACTACATTCCTTAATGGATTTAAAGAAGAGTTGTATATGATGCAACCAGAAGGTTTTGTCAATCCTAAAGATGCTAACAAAATATACAAGCTCCAGCGATCCATCTATGGACTGGTGCAAGCATCTCAGAGTCGGGATATACGCTTTGATAAGTTGATCAAAGGATATAGTGTTATACAGACTTGCAGTGAAGCATGTATTTACAAGAAAGTGAATGAGAGCACTACAGCATTTCTGATAAGTATATGTGGATGACATATTGTTGATCGGAAATAATGTAGAATTATTCTGTAAAGCATAAAGGAGTGTTTGAGAGGAGTTTTTTTCAAAGAAAGACTTCGGTGATGCTGCTTACATATTGAGCATCAAGATCTATAGAGATAGATCAAGACGCTTGATAAGTTTTTTCAATGAGTACATACCTTGACAAGATTTTGAAGTAGTTCAAAATGGAGCAGTCAAAGAAAGAGTTCTTGCCTGTATTACAAGGTGTGAAGTTGAGTAAGACTCAAAGCCCGACCACGGCAGAAGATAGAAAGAGAATTAAAGTCATTCCCTATGCCTTGGCCATAGGTTCTATAAAGTATGTCATGCTGTATACCAGATCTATTGTATACCCTGCACTGATTTGGCAAGGGAGTACAATAGTAATCTAGGAGTAGATCACTGGACAGTGGTCAGAATTATCCTTAGTGAAATAAGGATATGTTTCTCGATTATGGACGTGACAAAAAGGTTCGTCGTAAAGGGTTACGCCGATGCAAGTTTTGACACTAATCTAGATGACTCTAAGTCTCGGTCTAGATACATATTGAAAATGGGAGCAATTAGCTAGAGTAGCTCCATGCAGAACATTGTTGACATAGAAATTTGCAAAATACATGTGGATCTGAATGTGGCAGACCCGTTGACTAAGATTCTCTCACAAGCAAAACATGATCACACCTTAGTACTCTTTGGGTGTTAATCACATAGCGATGTGAACTAGACTACTGAATCTAGTAAACCCTTTGGGTGATGGTCACATGGCGATGTGAACTATGGGTGTTAATCACATGATGATGTGAACTATCGATGTTAATCACATGGTGATGTGATCTAGATTATTGACTCTAGTGCAAGTGGGAGACTGAAGGAAATATGCCCTAGAGGCAATAATAAAGTTATTATTTATTTCCTTATATCATGATAAATATTTATTATTCATGCTAGAATTGTATTAACCGGAAACATAATACATGTGTGAATACATAGACAAACTAAGTGTCACTAGTATGCCTCTACTTGACTAGCTCATTAATCAAAGATGGTTATGTTTCCTAACCATGAACAAAGAGTTGTTATTTGATTAATGGGATCACATCATTAGGTGAATGATCTGATTGACATGACCCATTCATTAGCTTAGCACCCGATCGTTTAGTATGTTGCTATTGCTTTCTTCATGACTTATACATGTTCCTATGACTATGAGATTATGCAACTCCCGTTTGCCGGAGGAACACTTTGGGCGCTACCAAACGTCACAATGTAACTGGGTGATTATAAAGGAGCACTACAAGTGTCTCCAAAGGTAGATGTTGGGTTGGCGTATTTCGAGATTAGGATTTGTCACTCCGATTGTCGAAGAGGTATCTCTAGGCCCTCTCGGTAATGCACATCACATAAGCCTTGCAAGCATTGCAACTAATAAGTTAGTTGTGAGATGATGTATTACAGAACGAGTAAAGAGACTTGCCGGTAACGAGATTGAACTAGGTATTGGATACCGACGATCGAATCTCGGGCAAGTAACATACCGATGACAAAGGGAACAACGTATGTTGTTATGCGGTCTGACCGATAAAGATCTTCGTAGAATATGTAGGAGCCAATATGGGCATCCAGATCCCGCTATTGGTTATTGACTGGAGATTTGTCTCAGTCATGTCTACATTGTTCTCGAACCGTAGGGTCCGCACGCTTAACGTTACGATGACAGTTATTATGAGTTTATGCATTTTGATGTACCGAAGTTAGTTCGGGGTCCCGGATGTAATCAAGGACATGACGAGGAGTCTCGAAATGGTCGAGACATAAAGATTGATATATTGGAAGCCTATATTTGGACATCGGAATCGTTCCAGGTGAAATCGGCATTTTACCGGAGTACCGGGGGGTTACCGGAACCCCCCCCCCCCGGGGGGTTTATTGGGCCTACATGGGCCTTGAGGGAGAAGAGAGAAGGAGGCAGGAGGTGGCCGCGCGCCCCTCCCCTTCCTAGTCTGAATAGGACAAGGGAAGGGGGGCGGCGCCCCCCCCCCCCCTTTCCTTCCTCTCTTCCTCCTCTTTCCCCTCTCTCCTTGTCCAACTAGGAGTCCTACTCCCGGTGGGAGTAGGACTCCCCTTGGCGCGCCCACCTTGGCTAGCCGCACCCTCCCCCTTGGCTCCTTTATATACAGAGGCAAGGGGGCACCCTAGGACACACAAGTTGATCCACGTGATCGTTCCTTAGCCGTGTGCGGTGCCCCCTGCCACCATATTCCACCTCGGTCATATCGTTGTAGTGCTTAGGCGAAGCCCTGCATCGGTAGAACATCATCATCGTCACCACGCCGTCGTGCTGACGGAACTCACCCCGAAGCTTTGCTGGATCGGAGCCCGGGGATCGTCATCGAGCTGAACGTGTGCTAAGAACTCGGAGGTGCCGGAGTAACGGTGCTTGGATCGGTCGGATCGGGAAGACGTACGACTACTTCCTCTACGTTGCGTCAACGCTTCCGCTGTTGATCTACAAGGGTACGTAGATCACACTCTCCCCTCTCGTTGCTATGCATCACCATGATCTTGCGTGAGCGTAGGAAAATCTTGAAATTACTACGAAACCCAACAAGATGATCGTCGGACACCTGCAATATATCATGTGCTATATGCGTGTAGTGTGCTAGAAGCATGCGGGAACATGAAGAAAATGGCAGAAGGCACGATATAGATCTATGTTCCATGTGTGGGGACCAGACGGAGAAATTCCAAAGATGCTTCTGTCTGGTAAACTATTGGCTAAAAATAACCGGAAGAAATTTAAGCCAATCGCGTGGAGATGGTAGGGGACGATCAGGCTGTTGCGATAGGGTAGCATGTAGGATAAGGAGTTTTTGTTCCTTTACCATCCATTTTTCCATCGATTTTTAGGGTTTTTTCTCACCATTTTGGCATTGCCTTCGCGGGATGCCTCCCCTAATCTGAGACCGAGGATGATAGTGGCAAGGGTGTCCCAATCTTTCGATGAGAATCACACTCTTCCGATTAGGGTGATGAATAACTTTGATGAACCGAATACAAACGTGCAATGACGTTGTGCCTTATCAATTGCTAAACCAATCTTCTGGAGGTTACGGGGAATTGTAAAATCATTTTCATCCCGATAATGAAGGTCTAGTCCCTACAAGCAAAACTATGATAAAAACAATCTGAATATTGCCAATATATAAATGAAGTGTGGACAAAATATGGGGTTTCAAAAGCAGTCTAGGCCTAGTTGTTGGACATGCACGAAGTACACATAGTTACAATGGCTAATTTTAACTAAACAAAACATTAGAGATTGATCTACTTGCAAAGCCTAAGGGGTGACAACCAAGCGGGTGGACGCACATTCCAAGGCAACTAAAACCCGACCCTAGGCCGTACAAGACCCATGGGCCTAGCTGGAGGTGACACATCACCTTTTAAATTGAATTTTGACTCAAATTCTGCAGCAGCATTGCATCGCTTTTGCTCTATCTCCATGCTCGGGAGTAATTTGAAGGTGAATCATATTGTGTTGGAAATTTCACGACATAAAAGTTTCAACAAAAAAGATTCGTCCAATTTGGAGTCCCTATTCAAAAGTTATACCCGTTTGTGAATCTAAGTCCAGAACTTGGGGGACTTGATCTTTAATTTCTTTTGGGCCCAAAGTCATGTTTGAGAATTTATTGTACAATCCAATCATGTCCCTTTGCTTTACCATCACACATGATTTGTACAAAGTGTCCAATACTTTTGCAACTAGACATAAAATAAAAATAGTTGAAATATTTTTGTCCTGGATAACATAAATGAATCATCGCATAATTAGAAATCAACTTTGAAATATACATATGTATACAATATTTTTAGTCGTATCCAACGTAGTATGTCCTCATCAGAGGAATTCTGATCGACCTGCCTCTTCCTGAAAAGTCGAGTCTGTTGCGAGCCTTTTTCTTACACTTGAGACTTTTCTTCACTGGCCAAAAGATAAGATGTGGCTGGATTAAGTAGTTGTCCCTTCTCACAAAAAAAAGTCATACACATCTCAGAACCGATGTCAAAGAAATGATGTTCCCTAAACTAACCAACTGATAATATTATGTTTCACATTTTTTATTGAAAATGATTAAACTCCACAAGAGCATCAACTCGGGCCTCAATGCATTTCAGCGGCTAACCACAGAAGTTGATTAGCGCATATAATAGGGTGTCTCCATTTTATTTATCCTTTCGTGTAGAATAGAAATGATTATTTCAGAAATTGTTGTGAATAGTTGTATCCCTCAGCTTGGATCATTCTCCAGGGCTTGATGAACACCGGGCAAGATCCGACACACTGCCATGGCACAAGTCCTGGACCAGTAGGCATGTTCAGAATTGGAAGGAGCTACCCCTGAAAAAAATGAACGAGTTTGGGATGGCCCTGCGGAAGGAAGACATTCGTGATTGCCATGTGGTAGGGTTTGGTTGGTCAGAGAGCGTAGTGTGGCGCCATCCATGTGACAAAATCACCTGTCGATTAAAGGGGATCGCAATGCGCTGGTTCTGGTATTAAATGTGGTAGAACGGTAAGAGAAAATTGGTACAAAATAAAGTGTGCCTCGGACGATATTTCGAGTGGTTAAATACACAATAGCAGTCACTTTACACACTACCGAATCATATTTGCCTATATCTTTTTTTTGCCAGACATATTCGCTTATATATATCTAGCTATCTCGTATACTTTCCCCGCGCTGTTATGCATCCACTTATTTGTAGACATTTCACACCTCCCTTATCTTGTTCCTGCAGCAATTCTACTCTTTATGTCTCAACACCAATATCTGAGGTGCATGAGTGGACACCTTCGTAGAAATTATCTGAGGTGCATGAGTGGACACCTTCGTAGAAACACCAATATCTATGGCATGTATGATACGTGTAGCCATCTTGCTATATGTTTCTTGATAATTTCTAGCTGTAACTGACGTCTGTCTTATCTCACTTGGGTTCATCCACCTCTGTAGATTCCAACTCCCAGGGACACTTCTCATGGTGAAGCTTCACCAACGGACAATGTTCAGTGATTGCAATCACATGTTTGCGAATGCGTGGCGTCGGGACAGCCAAGTTGCGTATGTGGGTTGTCCTTGGGCGTGCCAAAGCGGTGGCCCGCCAGGACCCCTTGGTGTTGTCCAGCCCGCCGGTTCTTCATTCGAGCAACGTACTAATCTACTATTTCTAAGTAGATGATTTTCACTAACTATAATTCTCTTATGTGCGATCTTTCACCTCAGCAAGTGTGCCATGTCAGCAGCCAGTAACGCTATTTTACAGCCCCATGCAAATCACATGCATATTCTTTGTTCACACGCGGTGCCATGTGGTATGAAACATTTCTAAATTAAAAAAATAGTAGCTTTTGCTTCAGATCATTTTCTTCATACACAACTCATCTGAAATTAATCTGTAAATTCCCGCCGCAACACGCAAAAAAAAATCACCCAGTTAGTCATGTTTTGCGGGACTAGCAGGCCTTCTGCATCCCTATTTGTCCTGATGGACGTGGTCGTGGCTGCCTGACGTCTACTGCATGCTACACTTTATGGTTGAACACTTGGCCATGTTTTCCTGAAAAGAAGAAACACTTGGCCATGTGGTATATGCAGCAATTCCACTCTTTATGTCTCAACGACCGCACCCGTAAGCTAATCAACCATCTTTGTGTGCTTCGTCTGACAAAAATCGAACAACATGTCCATTTGAATAGTGTGCTCGATCTGGTAAGGATTTCTTTTCTTAGGGCAACGCGTCGAACACCCGTGGGCCGGCCTGCCACATGTTTAGGCCGATTATTTTCTTATTTCCCGGTTCTATGAGATGTAGGTCATAGCTCACACCGTCATGGTAGCTATGAGCGAGACCTGCGCTAGTTTTGAGACAGTTTTACAATTTTTGCAGAAAGATTTTATATATACAGTTTTTAAAATTATTCAAATTAAAAATAGGGAAATATTATATTGTGCAGAACAACAAACAAATGTACACGTATTTAAAAATACAAATAAACAACAAACAAATATACAAAAAATATTCATCTCATATTTTTAAAATGTTCCAAAACTCTATCAATTTTTACGAATTTTAATAATGTTAATCAAATTTAAAATGTTCACAAATTTAGAATGTTTTTAAAATCCTATAATAATTAAATAACAAAAGTGCAACTTTTAGAAATTATTCTGAAATTCCAAATAGTCCCTTTTTAAAAATATTTTATTTTATAAAATATTCATGAAATTTTATGACGTTCATTCGTTTTCTGTGAACCCGTTTTTGAGTTGTTACTACCTAATATGTAAATGTTTATTGTGTATTTGAAAAATTCCAACACATATTTATTAAATATTTCCCACGTATTTATAAGAAAATTGTTATTACATTATATAAAAATGTTAATCAGGTATTTAAAAAAATTGTGTGTATAAAATAAATTGAAAATAAAAAAAAGGTAAAAAGGTAAATAAAAAAGAAAGGAAAGACTAGTAGGAAAAGAAAGAAAGAAAGAAAGGAACAAGAAAATGAGATCGGCCACATCCGCACAAGATTTCCTATTTACCACGTCGAATTGTTTTCTTAATACAGTACAAACTTAAACACTCATACATACGCACATAAACTCACTCCTATGAATGCACGCACGCACACCAACCCCTATGAGCATATCCAATAGACTGAGCCGACACATTATCTTGAGATTGACAAAGTCGCCAGAGACGCCTTCATAGTCGACGGGGACGTCTGCTCCCACTGAATACATATTGTGGGAATCTAGAAAAATAGGAGCATCAATGTCAAGTCTAGGATTTAAACTCTGGTAGCCTGAGGATACCACTGTCCTTATAACTATAAAAACGAAAGGTTGGCTCACACGTCGAATTGTTGCTGAAATGCACAGAGATACATAGCGATATCTATTGGGTTGGCCCATCTAGGAGAAAACATACTGCACCACCAGGTTTTGGAAACCTTCTTGAAGGTTTTTTGTTCTCTCAAACTGTTCATTTTTCAAAATGTTCTAAACATTTGAATATATTCCGAAAAAATATTCGAAATTTCATGGTCAAAAGTTTCAAAAACAAATTGTGTTTATAAAAATGGTTTGATCTTTCAAAAAAGTTCAATCTTTTCAGAAAAATCAACAATTTTAAAAATGTTTGGGTTATTTAAAAAGTTTGACAACTGAAAAATAATAATCACTTTTTAGGAAAAATTTCGCATTGTTTAACACTATTTGCGTTTCAAAAAATATTATTTTTAAAAAAATTATAAACTTTAATTTTTGTACATATTATTTAAAAAATCTCTTCTAGAAAATATTCAGATTTTTTGTCAAAAACTTTGCGCCTCGAAAAATGTTTGAAATCTTAAATATTGTTCAGACATTTAAAAAAACGTTTTTTTCCTCCAAAAATGTTCGATTTTTTGGTAGGTCTGTATTGTTTTCTAGGCAAGAATGAAATTTAAAAACCATAAGAAAAAGGAAATGGTACCATGCCTAACCCAATAGCAAACCCGGTTAGATGAGTGGCCTATGTATGTAGCTGACTTTTCACTAAAAAAACTTGTGTAGCTGACTAGGGGTTAGAGTTCATTTACTAAAAAAAGGTGTCAGAGGTTCATGTTTATCTTATGGACTTGTATGCAACTTTGCAAGACAGTACTATATATATATGTATACGGAAGCGGATTTGTAGCACCCGGGTGCTCCACACCCCTATACGAACATTAAATTCAAAAAAATACCAAGAAATTTGAATTCTTTTTTGAGATTTTGGGATAGCAAACTTGGGTTCCTGATCTACTCTCGTGTGAAATTTCGTGAAAATATACCAAGAAACGTATTCGTGGCAAAAAAAAGACAAAAAAAATTCCTATGTATAGAAAAAAAAACTGTTTAGATGGATTTTTGTTCGGACAGTATTTCCTTTGCCACGGATACGTTTTCTGGTATTTTTTCACGAAATTTCACACGGGAGTAGATTGAGAACCCAAGTTTGATATCCCCAAATTTCAGATTTTTTTGAAGTTTTTGATATTTTTTACATTTATTATTTGTATAGGGGTGTGGAGCAACCAGGAGCTCCTGTGTATTTTCCATATGTATACATGCTTTACTCGGTGAGGGACACAACCATCAATCAATGCCCACTAGCACCCCTGCTTGGTGATAACACGACATTAATTCCAGGGGCCGACTACATAGGGTCGTTTCTTGCTTTGTATGCCTTCATCTCTTATATATACATGATGCTCTTGCTCCTGCTTCATTCCCATCCATCTCTTATTTGATTACTCATTTACTCGTCTGCCATATATCTATGAAAGAACGGTGTGTAGGAAGGAGTTCAAATAGATCACTTTCCAACTAATCAGTTAAGCCTTGACACTAAGGCCTAGACAATGTGATGCGTCCTCGATTTCAAACATTGATTCCCCTTGGGAATGAGTGACATTAGGAAGAGATACATGGTGCACGCCCTTACTGCACCATCGTGTCAGATGGTATCAACCAGGTTCCATGTGTGTGGTTGAACAACTACGATACTCTACAGTTCAAAGACGGGCCAGACATTATGAACCCACTTTAGGAAGTCAATCATGTGTACAGCGTCTCTGTGACGATCATTGGCCGGGTTGCAACCTTCTGTCATGGCTTTGCAGGTGTGAGGACTGCGTCTTGTCGTTATCATGTACTCTCTCTATTTCCAAATATTTGTATTTCTAAGTATTTCAAATGGACACAACATATGGATATATGTAGACATATTTTAGAGTGTAGATTAACTCATTTTGCTCTATATGTAGTCACTTGTTGAAATCTCTAAAAAAAACAAACATTTGGAAATGGAGGGAGTACTAGCTAGCTAGTCTCGACATCCTATACTACAGGAACACTGACTGGCCGATGTCTTTTAGATATGCATATTTCTAGAAGTCTAAATGCTGCTTCAACCAATTTGAGTACTTGAGACTTATTTTCACGGCTGGCTAGATTGTAATTAAGACCCGAGCTTCCTTCACTAGTCAAAGTTAAGAAGACTGATGTGACCCGACGAAGTAGTTGCCGCTTCTCAGGGAAAGGTAATAGCTTGAGCAATATCCGAATCGAAACAGAGCAAGGATGGTGAGGAACTAAAACTAACCAGTTGAAAAAATTGAACTCACCACAAATTCATCATCAACAATTGGGTATTTTTTCCGAATGTGAACGACTAATCACATAAGCGCATATAATAGTTATGTTCTTTCTTGTGTTTTCCAAAGAAAACAAAAAAATAGAAATTCATATTATTTCAAAGATTATTGTGAATAATCAGATGTCTCCAAATGTTGAGTAATTAATCAGTTCCGTCAACTCATAGTTTTTGGGATCTTATAATTCGACAAATAGGGTGATGTCCTAAAAAGAGCTAGATTTCCTAAGAAAAATGATTTGTTTGCATTGAGCTAGAACAATACCAAAACTATAAATATTTAGTTCCTCTATAGTGGTGTCCTTTCAACTGAAGATGGTTTAGCTAAACGCAACTGTAATGGTAGTAAATTTTGTGCATTCTCCAATCAAGAGAAGGCTATTCAACATATCTTCCTTGATTGCCACTTACGTATTATGGCTTCGTTTATGTTTCAGATAAGCATTTGGATTTAACTCATCCTCAATCATTCTCACATATGTTTGGGAATCAGATACATGTGATTTCACTTGCCCTACACTTATATTTGTTTGGCAGGGTTATCACATTATGGCGGTAAATTTGGCTATGCCGTAATTATGTCCCTTCACAAGAAGAGAATTTTGTTTTGGATAATCTATATGATGCTTCTATGTCCGTATTTTGTTTTTGTCGACACCCCTCTCTTTAAGCATATGGACATGTTTTTCGATTTTGGTTTTTGCTTGAGAACAAGCGAGATCTAAGCTTGGGGAGTTGTTACGTCCATTTTGCATCATGTTTTCCTACTGTTATTTATGATGTTTTTATGCATAATATTGCTTTTTGCAGTAACTGTAATGTTTTTCTCTCATAATATGCAAAGTACACACAAAGAAGGAGAATTCCGGCAGCTGGTAATCTGGACCTCGAAAACTACGTCAGACTACCTATTCTGCACAACTCCAAACAAGCTGATACTTTACGAAGATATTTTATGGAATATTTAAGAGATATTGGAGCCAATAAGTATCAGAGGGGGCCCTCCAGGTGGGCACAACCCACCTGGGCGCGCCAGGGAGCCCAGGCGCACCCTGGTGGGTTGTGCTCACCCAGATCCACCTCTGGTGCCCATCTTCTGATATATATAAATCATTTTGACCTAGAAAAAAAAATAAGAAAAGGACTTTCGGGACAGAGCGTCGCCGTCTCGAGGTGGGACTTGGGCAGGAGCACTTTTGCTCTCCGACGGAGCCATTTCACTGAGGGAACTTCCCTCCCGGAGGAGAAAATCATTGTCTTTATTATCACCAACAACTCTCCCATCTCACTACTAGGAAAAGCTTATAGACAGACGCTTACTAGTAGCGAGGGTTTATACCCTTCGCTATTGCTACTTACTAGTAGTGCGGGTTTTTACCCCTCGCTACTACTAAGTTGATAGTAATAACATGAATTTTTAACCCTCGCTACTACTAAGCGGTCTCTACCGTGTCCCCCGAGACATACCATAGTAGTAGTAAGGGATATAAAACCACGCTACTACTAAGTTGATAGTAGTAGCGCGGTGTATAAACTCAAGTTACTACTATGTGGTCTGCATCGTGCCTCCCGCGACAGGCCGTAGTAGCAGCTTGGGGTATAAACACAGCTCTACAACTATAGAACCACACACGTAGCTCGTGGAGGCACCGTTACCAGCAAGTTCCCCTCCGCCTCGCCTGACCACTCCGCCCGCTATTCCTCTCCCTTTTCCCAAATCCCCGGCGCCGCCGCCCGCCGTCCACACCAAGCACCACCCGTCCGCCACCGCCACCGCCTCCCTCTGCCTCTCAACCCGCACGGGCCACCTCCCCCAGCGCCCCGTCCCCCTCGCCGTCTCCTCCGGCGAACGGGGTCGGCCCCGCGGCGCCGACGCGGGGCGATGTGTACCTGGGGCGGCAGCTCGTGGCCGCGGCCGCGATGGGTGCCCGCACGTGTGCGCCGGAGGAGGACGCTG
Organism: Triticum urartu; assembly: GCF_003073215.2. Taxonomy (NCBI): domain Eukaryota; kingdom Viridiplantae; phylum Streptophyta; class Magnoliopsida; order Poales; family Poaceae; genus Triticum; species Triticum urartu. The sequence goes on along the minus strand of NC_053026.1, from coordinate 565,189,596 downwards.
AGAGGCGCCGCCGCCGCAAGGAGAAGCGGAGGGCCCTGGCCAAGAAGACGCCCTCCGGCGTCGGCTGCGGCGCCCCGCTGCACACCGGTGAGGAGGGGTCCCCCGGCCACGTCGAGCCCGCCACCTACGACCTGGTAAGCAGGCGCATCCACGGGCTCAGCTCGCTGCCATTTTCAGTGTGTTCATCGGCTTATCAGAGCATGGACTAACATGACATGATGTGGGAGGAGTAAAAAAAATTTCCCGTTCGCCCGTCGTCGCTGTCAGCAGTGAAAATTCGATGCCAAATCACACCTGGTGGCTGATGTAGTGTCTGCACAGGAAATGAAATTCTAAAGTGGTAATTTGTTTATCTTGACTGTATGATTGCTGGACATGACAACATTGTCTTGTTTGTATCCTGTGTGAGCAGAAGAAGAGGCACAACCAACTGAAGACCGTGCTATGCGGGCGGTGCAAGCTACTGTCGCACGGAAGGTGTTTGACAAAATGACCAAGTAAGGTAAGAGTGGCTTTCATAGTTCTAGTACTACTTGGTGTTTTTGTTTCTCTCTGTAATGTACTAATGTGAGTCTAACATTTCCCTAAAGAAAGAAAGCTTCAACTTCACCGTGGCACTCACCACTAACTACCTACCTTGTCCTGTCACGTAACTGAATATAGGGTCAGTTGATGCCAAAGTGATTGAACAGTTAGAATACAGCTGCATTGTAGTGAAAAACACACTAATTTGCTATGCAGTTTATGTTTTTTGCATTACACAACCCTAAGATTTTAATTCAGAAGTAAAAGTCAGTTTCAATTACAGGACGTATCACACAAGGACGTGCATCATTGTCCACGACACCATACATCTGAAAATAAGCCATAGGTCAGTAAAAGAATACAAGGCCGCAGTCTAGTCAATTATAGACAAAACAAGAAGCAAATCTAATTTTAACACTGTTGGTACAGGGAGAGAGAGAAAGATATGTTTCCTGTGGATCAAGAGCTCGCTCTGGGAAAGGGCACAGTCCCATGTAGCAATTTCCTTCCCCATGGTACTCACGAAGCCTACTGCCTTTTTTTAAGAAAAAGAAGCAAGCACGATGCATAGATCAGATTATCAAGGGAACAATGATCCCTTTGCCAATATATGCTTCCAATGGATAGATGGATACGATACTACTAATCAAAAAGAGAATGAGAGAGCACATTAGTTTGATATGACAAAACCAGTCCTGGATATGGTCATGGAACTATGTTTTGACTATAGCAGGGAAAGTAGTAGCCACTCCTCTTTGCACGGGACATAGAGTTTCAGTATTTTTTACAAAAAAGTATCATGGACACTAAAGCAAGTATTGAAGATGCTTTTCTGAAATTCATCTACATAAACTTCAGACTTGTAGATGGGAGTTAATTTTAGTGATCTGAATTAAACTGTCCTTTGTAAATTTCGCAATGGAGTTGGAATGCCCTTCGTTATCCTTATCTGGAACAAGTCAGAACCATGATACCTAAGAAATTGTGCTCTAGGCTTTTGTCATGTGGTTTGTACTGAAACTTACAAGTCAGAACCATGATACCTAAGAAATTGTGCTCTATGCTTAGGGGATTGGGGGAGGGATGCGGCGAGAGAGACGGTATTGGGGGAGAAGCACATAATGTCTACTGAAATTTAATTTTATTTATTCCCGTAGCTACTGTACATCACAACATGCAAGGAAATATATGTCTGCTGAAATTTTATTTTATTTGTTCTTTGCTCTTTACAGAAATCTTGGATTCATAAATGGGAGAAGCACATAAGGGAGAAGAAGATGATTGCAAGGATGGAGAGGGAGCAAATCATTTGGAGGGATAGAATGCCACAGTTTGGCGTTTTTATGCATTTTTGTTTGCTTTCAACTGTGTTTGCACTAGCTGGGACTATAGATTGGTGCTTGTGGGTAACTAGTAGTGTTGATTACATCTTGTAGTTGATTACTATAAGGTTTATTTGGTGGAAGATTATATGTTCAGATTCAATATGCTATTTAATACCCCTTTGATCTTGAGCATGATTATCATTTGTGAGTAGTTACTTTTGTTCTTGATGTCACGGGAGAAATCATGTTGCAAGTAATCATGTGAACTTGATATGTGTTTGATATTTTGATAATATGTATGTTGTGATTAACTTAGTGGTGTCATGTGAACGTCGACTACATGACACTTCATCATATTTGGGCCTAAAAGAATGCATTATGAATTAGTTATTAGATGATGGGTTGCGAGAGTGACAGAAGCTTAAACCTTAGTTTATGCGCTATTCCGTAAGGGACCAATTGGATCCAAAAGTTTAATGCCATGCTTAGAATTTATTCTTAATACTTTTCTCGTAGTTACGGATGCTTGTGTGAGGCTTAATCATAAGTAGGAGGTTTGTTCAAGTAAGAACAACACCTAAGCACAGGTCCACCCATATATCAAATTATCAAAGTAGCGAACACAAATTGAATCAACATGGTGAAAGTGACTAGATGAAATTTCCGTGTACCATCAAGAATGATTTTCTTACTATAAGAGACCGTTTTGGCCTGTCATTTGCCTCAAAAGGATTGGTCTACCTTGCTGCACTTCTGTTACTATTATCGTTACTTGCTCGTTACAAATTATCTTGCTACCAAACTACTCTATTACTTACAATTTCAGCACTTGTAGGCATTGCCTTGCTGAAAATCACTTGTCATTTCTTTCTGCTCCTCGTTGGGTTCGACACTCTTACGTATCGAAAAGAGCTACAATTGATCCCCTATACTTGTGGGTCATTAGCAATCATGCATATATGAGATCAAACAAGACTCAAATAACTTTCATTGATAAAAAGATAGATCTGATCATAAACTCAAAATTCATCAGATCCCAACAAACACATCGCAAAAAGAGTTACATCATATGGATCTCCAAGAGACCATTGTATCGATAATCAAAAGAGAGATGGGAAACCATCTAGCTACTAACTACGGACCTGTAGGTCTACGAAGAACTACTCACGCATCATCGGAGAGGCACCAATGGACATGATGAACCCCTCTGTGATGGTATCTAGATTGGATCTGTGGTTTCTGGAACTTGCGGAGGCTGGAATTGATGTTTCGTCGACTCCCCTAGGGTTTTTAAAATATTGGGGTATTTATAGAGCAAAGAGGTTGTTCGGGAGGCATCCTAGGTGGGCACAACCCACCAGGTCGCGCCTGGGCCTCCAGGCGCGCCCTGGTGGGTTGTACTCCCCTCGGAGCACCCCCCCAGGTGCTTCTCCGGCCCACTGGATGTCTTCTGGTTCAAAAAAAATTCACAAAAAGTTTCGCTGCGTTTGGACTCCGTTTGGTATTGATTTCATGCGATGTAAAAAACATGCAGAAAACAGCAATTCGCACTTGGCACTATGTCAATAGGTTAGTACCAAAAATGATATAAAATGATTATAAAACATCCAAGAATGATAATATAACAATATGGACAATAAAAAAATTATAGATACGTTGGAGACGTATCAGAGCAGTTATGGAAGTTGGATATCTTCTAAAATGCATAATTGTGGTTCTTGTTTTCTTTGCTCTTGCTATTCTAGCAAAGATTTGGTGAATTCTTATGTATCCAATGTCGTTGAAAAAGCAAAGAAATGTATTTTCTTGTGTCAAATTGAATTGCAAATTCCAGATTTGCGGGCCGGCGGGAGCGACGCCCGAGCAGACCCCACAAAGCCGACCCGTAAAATAGCATATTCCATGAACCGCAAAGCAGACTCTGCGGCCGCCCGTGCCGGCCAGCAAAGCGGTTTTTCCATGAATCGCAAACATGTTTTGCGGGTCGGCGTTATACGGGGTCTGCTAGAGATGCTCTTACATCCTCTTCCCCCGACGAGACGGCTTCCATCCCATTCCATGGCGGCGCACCCTCCACGCTGGCAGCTTCCCTCTCCCTCTAATCCTTGCTCCACCGCCCTCCCTTAGGACCCTCGCCATGACCGTGCACTCCTAGCTCCCTGCCACGGTAGAGACCTCCACTGCTCGACCCTGCTGGATCCGCCCATCGCTGGTTCCCTCGCCACCGTCACTCTCCCGTCACAGCCGCCGTCCACTGCTCCGCCACCATCAGTGAGTAGGGCGAGATGATGGCCAGCCCCCGCCGTTGCTGCCCCTACTCGCCTGCGTCCGGGCCACTGGACGACGGCGACCTCCTTCGCGAGATCCTCCTCCGCCTCCCTCCCTTACCATCCTCCCTCCCCCGCGCCGCCCTCGTCTGGAAGCGTTGGCGCCGCCTCGCCTCCGACCCGGCCTTCTCCAAGCGCTTTCGCATCCACCACCGTCACAATCCCGCCCTCCTCGGTTTGTTCGGTAGTCATCCCGGCGCCCCCTTCGAACCTACTCTGCAAGCGCCCAATCATGTCCCGCCCGACCGCTTCTCCTTCAAGTCCGACCACCACGGCGCCCGCTATAGCTTCCGGTTCCTTGGATGCCGCCATGGCCTCGTATTAGCCTTGGACCACAGGCTGATCCGTCTCCTTGTGTGGGACCCCGTCACCGGCGACTAACGCAGCATGGTCGTTCCCCCGCGGTTCCATCCCAAGGACACCGATTCCTTGTTTGGACCACGGGCCACCGACATCAACGGGGCGGTGCTTCGTGCTGCCGGAAACGTCCACCACTTCCTGGTGGTCTTGCTAACGGCGGACGACGGCCACAAATGACAAAGACAAGCTTTGGCCCGCGTTTACTCGTCGGAGACTGGCGTGGGGCAAGGTCATCTCAACATCCATTGCTTTCAAGGTTATTAACTTCTTTCCCCGCAGAGTTTCTAAGGAGCGTGTTGTGTTGGTTGGGGGTTCCCTTTACTAGACACTTAGGATGCGTTTGGTTGAAGGTGTGGTATAAATGGTTTGGGACCGTCCAATTTTTTTGGGATTGGACCATTCAATTCATGTATTTGGCTGAATATAAGAGATGAGCTAATTATTTAGGACGGGACCACCAGTCATGCTCACATGGTCATGCATGCAAAGGGTGGCCATTTGATTCGACTATATTTTTTGGGTGGAACGGTTCAGCATCTTGGAGGCATATTCTCTTTTTTTGACTCAAACCATTCAAGTGCTTTATAACCAAACATGTCCATTTTTTGGATGATCCCAACCCATCTGTGGCCACCCTTGCAACCAAACACACCCTTACCGGGGTTCCAAGACACGGCTTAAGATTTATTTTTCTCGAGTTTGATTTGGGGAGAGACAAGCTAGATTTGGTACAGGTGCCACAGTTGGTGGGTGAATGTTATAAAATGACTGCCGTGCGGGAAGATGGCGGTGGGCTAGGTTTGCTCGCCGTGTCACACTTCACTGCTAAATTATGGAAGAGGGAGGCAGATCTGATGGTGTTGCCTCATGGGAGTTGCAAAGAACTATTGATCTGAATAAGCTTCTATCTCTGAACTTAGAGAAGGGCCACAGGATGACACTATGATTTGCCGATGACAATAATTTGCTGGTCCTGGGCACCATTTTCGGCCTCTTCACCGTCCAGCTTCAATCATTGAAGTTCAAGAAACTTTCTGAAAACAAACGTCTTTCTCCCCATCTTCCATTCGAAAGTATCTACACCGGAGGTAATAGCATCTCATTAGAATGCCTCCGCACTTTGCCAAGTTAATGTTTGATGAATTAGGACCCTTCCCCATTTCCTATTTGTACACATGCTCATGCCTGCACAGAGATGATAATGCTATCACGCTAAGTAGAAGCAAATAAAGTGCCTACCAGATGTAGGCAAGTTAAGACATTTATGCTATCCTACTTGATGATCATTTTATCTTTACACATGCGAGATGTAGGCAAATTAAGACTGCTAATATTAGAAGGCAAATTACCTATTATTGTTCCATGGTTCAGTTGTTGGTTGATTTGTGTAATAATACTAATGTGGAGATGGTTCAACTTTGACAATTTTGAATCTATTGTTTTTTGTTTTAGTCCTTTAAAATATAATGAGAACAAGTCGTGATTGAATGCTACAAGTTGGTTTGACTGGTGATATTGCTTGCTCTGCAGGAATCTGTAGTTAGGGTGTGTTTTGTTGCCCGCATTAGGCCGAGCCTGGCCCGCACGGAAAGAAAGTGGCCCGTTTGGTTGCATGCGTTCATTGTGCGGCCCGCATCGCACGAACCTTAAAGCACGTCCAGGCCAGGCCAAGGAGAAACGCCCGAATTGGTAGTACCTCGCGAGCCTGGCTCATGCGAGGCAGGGGAGGGCGACGCGCTTCTCCCCTCGTGCGAGCAGGGGAGATGGCGCGAGCTCGCCTGTGTCGCCGAAAAATCGGCAGAAGGATTTCGGCTCACCTCCCGCCGAGTCCACCCCTATTTAGCCCCTCCCTCACCGCCCCAACTCCCGCCACCATTCTCCCTTCATTCGAGCTTTCCCGCCGGCGCGCATCGGCACCGACGAGCAGGTAAGCGGCGCATCTTCACCGGCCGGCGGTCCACGGCATCGGCGCTTCTTCACCGGTCGGCGTTGATCTTCCACGACCGCCCCCCTCGTCCTCAAGCTGCAGCCATGGCCTCTATGAGTTCAATCCCCTTTCTCTCTGTTCCTTCTAGCTAGATCTGAGCTGCAGCTAGGGTTTGATCTAGATGCATGGTCGATTAGTGGTCTGATCTGTGAGCTGCTATGGTTGATTGCTATGCTACGGTTGCAATTTGTGGTAGGGCTACATGTTCAAGCATGTGGTAGGCTAGATTAGTAGTAGAGTTTGAAGTTGAACCTTGTGCTTGCGTTGAATCATGCTTAGATCTGTGATTTGTAGCTATTGGTTGTCCATTTGTAGCATGTTGTTTGTTGTAGTTGTATGTTCCTGCTCATAGATTATCCGGTCTACTTGGTATGATAGCGATGAAGCATGTGCTTACTGTGATAGTGATGAACCATGTACATGTATACTCATGCTTTCATGGATTGTCCGGTATGTTGTGTGCTATGCTTACTGTCAATGCGTGCTACGATTGTAGGACATGATCACGCAGACGCAAGATCTTAGTCAGGCCCTTGTCCTGTCCGACAGCCAGTTTGCTCCATCGTTTGTCGAGGACTCGCAGCCTATGTCCCAGATGGCACCTGATTCAGAGGTGTTCGCCTCTGAATCCATCTATGTGCCAGTAGTGCTCGTTGAGCCAACTACTGCTGGTGCTAGTGCTGCCGCTGCACTCAAGCTAGTAGCAGCAAAGGCAAAGAAGGATGGTAGGTCGAACAACATGAAGTGGCAGCCGTTCATGTCCATGTTCGTGCTGAACAAGATGTGTGAGCTCATCTCTAGTGGAGTTAGGACTGACAAGGGCTTTAAGGAGGTGCACTTGAACACCGTGCGAAGCAGGTGTTCGAGTTCTATGGGAAAGAGGTTTCTGCCACCCAGGTGTACAACCACCTGAGGAAGTGGAGAAGTCGATGGATCCAGGTGTTCAGGCTGAGAGATCTTAGCGGTGCCTCATGGGATGAGAACACCTGCTTCGTAGTTCTGGAGGCAGAGCACTACACCGGCCATGTCGCGGTTAGCTCACAGCCCTCTTCCTTTTCATACTGTCCACCATTGCCTACTCCTAATCACAACTAACAACACTTGTGTTTCATTCTTAGGACCACCCAAGGGACACTGAGTTCCTCAACACACCCATACAAAACTACAACCAGATGTAGCACATCTTTTCCTTCAGGCTGGCAATTGGGTGTTGGAAATATGCCCTAGAGGCAATAATAAAAGGATTATTATTATATTTCCTTGTTCATGATGATTGTCTTTTATTCATGCTATAATTGTGTTATCCGGAAATCATAATACATGTGTGAATACATAGACACCAACATGTCCCTAGTAAGCCTCTAGTTGACTAGCTCGTTGATCAACAGATAGTCATGGTTTCCTGACTATGGACATTGGATGTCATTGATAACGAGATCACATCATTAGGAGAATGATGTGATGGACAAGACCCAATCCTAAACATAGCATAAGATCGTATAGTTCGTTTGCTAGAGTTTTTCCAATGTCAAGTATCTTTTCCTTAGACCATGAGATCGTGTAACTCCCGGATACCGTAGGAGTGCTTTGGGTGTACCAAACGTCACAACGTAACCGGGTGACTATAAAGGTACATTACAGGTGTCTCCGAAAGTGTCTGTTGGGTTGGCATGAATCGAGACTGGGATTTGTCGCTCCGTATGACGGAGAGGTATCTCTGGGCCCACTCGGTAATGCATCATCATAATGAGCTCAAAGTGACCAAGTGTCTGGTCACGGGATCATGCATTACGGTACGAGTAAAGTGACTTGCCGGTAACGAGATTGAACGAGGTATTGGGATATCGAGGATCGAATCTCGGGCAAGTAACGTACCGATTGACAAAGGGAACTGTATACGGGGTTGCTTGAATCCTCGACATCGTGGTTCATCTGATGAGATCATCAAGGAGCATGTGGGAGCCAACATGGGTATCCAGATCCCGCTGTTGGTTATTGACCGGAGAGACGTCTTGGTCATGTCTGCATGTCTCCCGAACCCGTAGGGTCTACACACTTAAGGTTCGGTGACGCTAGGGTTGTAGAGATATGAGTATGCAGTAACCTGAAAGTTGTTCGGAGTCCCGGATGAGATCCTGGACGTCACGAGGAGTTCCGGAATGGTCCGTAGGTGAAGAATTATATATAGGAAGTGCACTTTCGGCCATCGGGAGAGTTTCGGGGGTCACCGGTATTGTACCGGGACCACCGGAAGGGTCCCGGGGGTCCACCGGGTGGGGCCACCCATCCCGGAGGGCCCCATGGGCTGAAGTGTTGGAAATATGCTCTAGAGGCAATAACAAATTAGTTATTATTATATTTCCTTGTTCATGATAATCGTTTATTATCCATGCTATAATTGTATTGATAGGAAACTCAGATACATGTGTGGATACATAGACAACACCATGTCCCTAGTAAGCCTCTAGTTGACTAGCTCGTTGATCAATAGATGGTTACGGTTTCCTGACCATAGACATTGGATGTCGTTGATAACGAGATCACATCATTAGGAGAATGATGTGATGGACAAGACTCAATCCTAAGCCTTGCACAAGATCATGTAGTTCGTATGCTAAAGCTTTTCTAATGTCAAGTATCATTTCCTTAGACCATGAGATTGTGCAACTCCCGGATACCGTAGGAATACTTTGGGTGTGCCAAATGTCACAACGTAACTGGGTGGCTATAAAGGTACACTACAGGTATCTCCGAAAGTGTCTGTTGGGTTGGCAGGAATCGAGACTGGGATTTGTCACTCCGTGTGACGGAGAGGTATCTCTGGGCCCACTCGGTAGGACATCATCATAATGTGCACAATGTGATCAAGGGGTTGATCACGGGATGATGTGTTACGGAACGAGTAAAGAGACTTGCCGGTAACGAGATTGAACAAGGTATCGGGATACCGATGATCGAATCTCGGGCAAGTATCGTACCGATAGACAAAGGGAATTGTATACATGATTGATTAAGTCCTTGACATCGTGGTTCATCCGATGAGATCATCGTGGAGCATGTGGGAGCCAACATGGGTATCCAGATCCCTCTGTTGGTTATTGACCGGAGTCATCTCGGTCATGTCTGCATGTCTCCCGAACCCGTAGGGTCTACACACTTAAGGTTCGGTGACGCTAGGGTTATAGAGATATTAGTATGCGGTAACACGAATGTTGTTCGGAGTCCCGGATGAGATCCCGGACGTCATGAGGAGTTCCGGAATGGTCTGGAGGTAAAGAATTATATATAGGAAGTGCTATTTCGGCCATCGGGACAAGTTTCGGGGTCACCGGTATTGTACCGGGACCACCGGAAGGGTCCCGGGGGTCCACCGGGTGGGGCCACCTGCCTCGGGGGGCCACATGGGCTGTAGGGGTGTGCGCCTTGGCCTATATGTGCCAAGGGTACCAGCCCCAAGAGGCCCATGCTCCAAGAGATAAGGAAAGGAAGAGTCCTAAAAGGGGAAGGCACCTCCTAGGTGCCTTGGGGAGGAGGGACTCCTCCCTAGCCGCACCCTTCCTTGGAGGAAGGGCCAAGGCTGCGCCCCCCCTCTCCCTTGGCCCTATATATAGTGGGGGGAAGGGAGGGCAGCCACACATAAGCCCTGGCGCCTCCCTCTCCCTCTCGTGACACATCTCCCTCCTCCCGCAGCGCTTGGCGAAGCCCTGTTGGAATCCCGCTACTTCCACCACCACGTCGTCATGCTACTGGATCTCCATCAACCTCTCCTTCCCCCTTGCTGGATCAAGAAGGAGGAGACGTCGCTGCTCCGTACGTGTGTTGAACGCGGAGGTGCCGTCCGTTCGGCGCTAGGATCATCGGTGATTTGGATCACGACGAGTACGACTCCATCAACCCCGTTCTCTTGAACGCTTCCGCGCGCGATCTACAAGGGTATGTAGATCCACTCCTCCCTCGTTGCTAGATGACTCCATAGATTGATCTTGGTGACACGTAGGAAAATTTTGAATTATTGCTACGTTCCCCAACAGTGGCATCATGAGCTAGGTCTATGCGTAGTTACTATGCACGAGTAGAACACAAAGTAGTTGTGGGCGTTGATTTTGTTCAATATGCTTACCGTTACTAGTCCAATCTTGTTTCGATGGCATCGTGGGATGAAGCGGCCCGGACCGACCTTACACGTACTCTTACGTGAGACTGGTTCCACCGACTGACATGCACTAGTTGCATAAGGTGGCTAGCGGGTGTCTGTCTCTCCCACTTTAGTCGGAACGGATTCGATGAAAAGGGTCCTTATGAAGGGTAAATAGCAATTGGCATATCACGTTGTGGTTTTGCGTAGGTAAGAAACGTTCTTGCTAGAAACCCATAGCAGCCACGTAAAACATGCAAACAACAATTAGAGGACGTCTAACTTGTTTTTGCAGGGTATGCTATGTGATGTGATATGGCCAAAAGGATGTGATGAATGATATATGTGATGTATGAGATTGATCACGTTCTTGTAATAGGAATCATGACTTGCATGTCGATGAATATGACAACCGGCAGGAGCCATAGGAGTTGTCTTTATTTATTTATGACCTGCGTGTCAACATAAACGTCATGTAATTACTTTACTTTATTGCTAACCGTTAGCTGTAGTAGTAGAAGTAATAGTTGACGAGACAACTTCATGAAGACACGATGATGTAGATCATGATGATGGAGATCATGGTGTCATGCCGGTGACGATGATGATCATGGAGCCCCGAAGATGGAGATCAAAAGGAGCAAAGTGATGATGGCCATATCATGTCACTATTTGATTGCATGTGATGTTTATCATGTTTATACATCTTATTTGCTTAGAACGACGGTAGTAAATAAGATGATCCCTCATTAAAATTTCAAGAAAGTGTTCCCCCTAACTGTGCACCGTTGCGACAGTTTGTTGTTTCGAAGCACCACGTGATGATCGGGTGTTAGATTCTTACGTTCGAATACAACGGGTGTTGACGATCCTAGCATGTACAGACATGGCCTCGGAAACACATGCGAAACACTTAGGTTAACTTGACGAGCCTAGCATGTACAGACATGGCCTAGGAACACAGAAGACCGAAAGGTCGAGCATGAGTCATATGGTAGATACGATCAACATGAAGATGTTCACCGATGTTGACTAGTCCGTCTCACGTGATGATCGGACACGGCCTAGTTGACTCGGATCATGTCATCACTTAGATGACTAGAGGGATGTCTATCTAAGTGGGAGTTCATAAGATGAACTTAATTATCCTGAACATAGTCAAAAGGTCTTCGCAAATTATGTCGTAGCTCGCGCTTCAATTCTACTGTTTAGTTATGTTCCTAGAGAAAATTTAGTTGAAAGTTGACAGTAGCAATTATGCGGACTAGGTCCGTAAACTGAGGATTGTCCTCATTGCTTCATAGAAGGCTTATGTCCTTAATGCACCGCTCAGTGTGCTGAACCTCGAACCTCGTCTGTGGATGTTGCGAACATCTGACATACACATTTTGATAACTACATGATAGTTCAGTTAATGGTTTAGAGTTGAGGCACCGAAGACGTTTTGAAACGTCGCGAAACATATGAGATGTTTCGAGGGCTGAAATTGGGATTTCAGGCTTGTGCCCACGTCAAGAGGTATAAGACCTCCGGCGATTTTCTTAACCTGCAAACTAAGGGAGAAAAGCTCAATTGTTGAGATTGTGCTCAGATTGTCTGAGCACAACAATCATTTGAATCAAGTGGGAGTTGATCTTCCAGATGAGATAGTGATGTTTCTCCGAAGTCATTACCACCAAGCTGCTAGAGCTTCGTGATGAACTATAATGTATCAGGGACATATATGATGATCTTTGAGATATTCGCGATGTTTGACACCACAAAAGTAGAAATCAAGAAGGAGCATCAATTGTTGATGGTTAGTAAAACCACTAGTTTCAAGAAGGGCAAGGGCAAGAAGGGATACTTCATGAAACGGCAATTCAGCTGCTGCTCTAGTGAAGAAACCCAAGGTTGAACCCAAACCCGAGACTAAGTGCTTCTGTAATAAGGGGAACAGCCACTGGAGCAGAATTACCCTAGATACTTGGTAGATTAGAAGGCTGGCAAGGTCGATAGAAGTATATTGGATATACATTGTGTTGATGTGTACTTTACTAGTACTCCTAGTAGCACCAGGGTATTAGATACCGGTTCGGTTGCTAAGTGTTAGTAACTCGAAATAAAAGCTACGGAATAAACGGAGACTAGCTAAAGGTGAGCTGACGATATGTGTTGGAAGTGTTTCCAATGTTGATATGATCAAGCATCGCACGCTCCCTCTACCATCGAGATTGGTGTTAAACCTAAATAATTATTATTTGGTGTTTGCGTTGAGCATAGACATGATTGGATTATGACTATCGCAATACGGTTATTCATTTAAGGAGAATAATTGTTACTCTGTTTATTTGAATAATACCTTCAATGGTCTTACGCCTAAAATGAATGGTTTATTGAATCTCGATCGTAGTGATACGCATGTTCATGCCAAAAGATATAGGATAGTAATGAAAGTACCACCTACTTGTGGCACTGCCACATAAGTCATATCGGTATAAAACGCATGAAGAAGCTCCATGTTGATGGATCTTTGGGCTCACTCGTTTTTGAAAAGTTTGAGACATGCGAACCATGTCTATTGGTGTGTATGCATGAAGAAACTCCATGCAAATGGACCGTTTGGACTCACTTGATTTTGAATCACTTGAGACATGCAAATCATACCACATGGGCAAGATGACTGAAAGCCTCGTTTTCAGTAAAATGGAACTAGAAAGCAACTTGTTGGAAGTAATACATTTTGATGTGTGCAGTCCAATGAGTGCTGAGGCATGTAGTGGATATCCTTATGTTCTTACTTCATAGATGATTTGAGTAGATGTTGAGTATATTTACTTGATGAATCACGAGTCTGAATTATTGAAAGGTTCAAGTAATTTCAGGGTGAAGTTGAAAGATCGTCATGACAAGAGGATAAAATATCTATGATATGATCATAGAGATAAATATCTAAATTACGAGTTTGGCACAGAATTAAGACATTGTGGAAATTGTTTCACAACTAATACAGCCTGGAACACCATAGTGTGATGGTGTGTCCGAACGTCATAATTGCACCCTATTGGATATGGTGCATACCATGATGTCTCTTATCGAATTACCACGATAGTTTATGGGTTAGGCATTAGAGACAACCGCATTCACTTTAAATAGGGCACCACATAATTCCGATGAGATGACACCATATGAACTGTGGTTTAGAGAAACCTAAGCTGTCATTTCTTAAAAGTTTGGGCTGCGACGCTTATGTGAAAAAGTTTCAGGATGATAAGCTCGAACCCAAAGCGGATAAATGCATCTTCATAGGACACCCAAAACAGTTGGGTATACCTCCTAATTCAGATCCGAAAGCAATAGAGATTGTTTCTTGAATCGGGTTCTTTCTCGAGGAAAAGGTTTGTCTCGAGAATTGAGTGGGAGGATGGTGGAGACTTGATGAGGTTATTGAACCGTCACTGCAACTAGTGTATAGCAGGGCACAAAGAGTTGTTCCTGTGGCACCTACACCAATTGAAGTGGAAGCTTATGATAGTGATCATGAGACTTCAGATCAAGTCACTCCCAAACCTCGTAGGACGACAAGGATGCATACTACTTCAGAATGGTACGTAATCCTGTCTTGGGAGTCATGTTGCTAGACAACAATGAACCTACGAGCTATGGAGAAGCGATGGTGGGCCCGGATTCCGATAAATGGCTCGAGGCCATAAAATCCGAGAGAGGATCCATGTATGAAAACAAAGTGTAGACTTTGGCAGAACGACTCGATGGTCGTATGGCTGTTGAGTACAGGTGGATTTTAAAAGGAAGACAGACAATGATGGTAAGTGTCACCATTGAGAAAGCTCGACTTGTCATTAAGATGTTTCCCGACAAGTTCAAGGAGTTGACTACAATGAGACTTTCTCACACGTAGCGATGCTAAGAGTCTGTTGGAATTATATTAGCGATTACTGCATTATTTATGAAATCTTGCAGATAGGATGTCAAAACATTGTTTCCTCGACGATTTTCTTGAGGAAAGGTTGTATGTGATACAACCGGAAGGTTTTGTCAATCCTGAAAGATGCTAATAAGTATGCAAAGCTCCAGCAATCCTTCTAAGGATTGGAGTAAGCATCTCGGAGTTGGAATGTATGCTTTGATGAGATGATCAAAGATTTTGGGTGTATACAAAGTTCATGAGAAACTTGTATTTCCAAAGAAGTGAGTGGGAGCACTATAGAATTTCTGATGAATATATGTTGTCGACATATCATAGATCGGAGATGACATAGAATTTCTGGAAAGCATATAGGGTTATTTGAAAAGTGTTTTTCAATGGAAAACCTGGATTAAGCTACTTGAGCATTGAGCATCAAGATCTATAAGGATAGATCAAAACGCTTAATGGTACTTTCAAATGAGCACATACCTTGACATGATCTTGAAGGTGTTCAAGCTGGACCAGTCAAAGAAGGAGTTCTTGCCTGAGTTGTAAGGTACGAAGTTAAGACTTAAAGCTCGACCACGGCAGAACAGAGAGAAAGGACGAAGGTCGTCCCCTATGCTTAAGACATAGGCTCTACAGTATGCCATGCTGTGTACCGCACCTGAAATGTGCCTTGCCACATATCTGGCAAGAGGGTACAAAGGTAATCTAGGAGTAGATCACCAGATAGCGGTCTAAATTATCCTTAGAGGAATAAGGATATGTTTCTCGGTTATGGAGGTGATAAAGAGTTCGACGTAAAGAGTTACGTCGATGCAAACTTTGACACTAATCCAGATTATTCTGAGTAGTAAACTGGATTCGTATAGTAGAACAGTTATTTGGAATAGCTCCAAATAGAGCATGGTAGCTGCATCTAGGAGATGACATAGAGATTTGCAAAGTACATACGGATCTGAATGTTGCAGACCCATTGACTAAAACCTCTCTCACAAGCAACATGATCAAACCCAGAACACATTGAGTGTTAATCACATAGTGATGTGAACTAGATTATTGACTCTAGTAAACTCTTTGGATGTTGGTCACATGGCGATGTGACCTGTGAGTGTTAATCACATGGCGATGTGAACTAGATTATTGACTCTAGTGCAAGTGGGAGACTGTTGGAAATATGCTCTAGAGGCAATAACAAATTAGTTATTATTATATTTCCTTGTTCATGATAATCGTTTATTATCCATGCTATAATTGTATTGATAGGAAACTCAGATACATGTGTGGATACATAGACAACACCATGTCCCTAGTAAGCCTCTAGTTGACTAGCTCGTTGATCAATAGATGGTTATGGTTTCCTGACCATAGACATTGGATGTCGTTGATAACGAGATCACATCATTAGGAGAATGATGTGATGGACAAGACCCAATCCTAAGCCTTGCACAAGATCATGTAGTTCGTATGCTAAAGCTTTTCTAATGTCAAGTATCATTTCCTTAGACCATGAGATTGTGCAACTCCCGGATACAGTAGGAATACTTTGGGTGTGCCAAACGTCACAACGTAACTGGGTGGCTATAAAGGTACACTACAGGTATCTCCGAAAGTGTCTGTTGGGTTGGCAGGAATCGAGACTGGGATTTGTCACTCCGTGTGACGGAGAGGTATCTCTGGGCCCACTCGGTAGGACATCATCATAATGTGCACAATGTGATCAAGGAGTTGATCACGGGATGATGTGTTACGGAATGAGTAAAGAGACTTGCTGGTAACGAGATTGAACAAGGTATCGGGATACCGATGATCGAATCTCGGGCAAGTATCATATCGATAGACAAAGGGAATTGTATACGGGATTGATTAAGTCCTTGACATCGTGGTTCATCCGATGAGATCATCGTGGAGCATGTGGGAGCCAACATGGGTATCCAGATCCCTCTGTTGGTTATAGACCGGAGTCATCTCGGTCATGTCTGCATGTCTCCCGAACCCATAGGGTCTACACACTTAAGGTTCGGTGACGCTAGGGTTATAGAGATATTAGTATGCGGTAACCCGAATGTTGTTCGGAGTCCCGGATGAGATCCCGGACGTCACGAGGAGTTCCGGAATGGTCCGGAGGTAAAGATTATATATAGGAAGTGCTATTTCGGCCATCGGGACAAGTTTCGGGGTCACCGGTATTGTACCAGGACCACCGGAAGGGTCCCGGGGGTCCATCGGGTGGGGCCACCTGCCCCGGGGGGCCACATGGGCTGTAGGGGTGTGCGCCTTGGCCTATATGGGCCAAGGGCACCAGCCCCAAGAGGCCCATGCGCCAAGAGATAAGGAAAGGAAGAGTCCTAAAAGGGGAAGGCACCTCCTAGGTGCCTTGGGGAGGAGGGACTCCTCCCTAGCCGCACGCTTCCTTGGAGGAAGGGCCAAGGCTGCGCCCCCCTCTCCCTTGGCCCTATATATAGTGGGGGGAAGGGAGGGCAGCCACACATAAGCCCTGGCGCCTCCCTCTCCCTCCCGTGACACATCTCCCTCCTCCCGCAGCGCTTGGCGAAGCCCTGTTGGAATCCCGCTACTTCCACCACCACGCCGTCGTGTTGCTGGATCTCCATCAACCTCTCCTTCCCCCTTGCTGGATCAAGAAGGAGGAGACGTTTCTGCTCCGTACGTGTGTTGAACGCGGAGGTGCCGTCCGTTCGGCGCTAGGATCATCGGTGATTTGGATCACGACGAGTACGACTCCATCAACCCCGTTCTCTTGAACGCTTCCGCGCGCGATCTACAAGGGTATTTAGATCCAGTCCTCCCTCGTTGCTAGATGACTCCATAGATTGATCTTGGTGACACGTAGGAAAATTTTGAATTATTGCTACGTTCCCCAACATGAAGTGGGGAGGGGAACCAGCCCATAGTGGGCTGGTGCGCCCCCCTTGGCCCACCCCCTGCGCCTAGGGTTGGAAACCCTAGGGTGGGGGCGCCCCACTTGCCTTGGGGGGTACTCCACCCCCTGGCCACCGCCCCCTTGGGAGATTCAATCTCCAAGGGCCGCCCCCCCAGGGGGCCTATATAAAGGGGGGGGAGGGAGGGGCAGCCGCACCCTGAAGTCTTGGCGCCTCCCTCTCCCCTGCTACACCTCTCCCTCTCACAGAAGAATGGCGAAGCCCTGCTGCGGTGACTGCTGCATCCACCACCACGCCGTCGTGCTGCTGGATCTTCATCAACCTCTCCTTCTCCATTGCTAGATCAAGAAGGAGGAGACGTCACGCTGACCGTACGTGTGTTGAACGCGGAGGTGCCGTCCGTTCGGCGCTAGGATCTCCGGTGATTTGGATCACGTCGAGTACGACTCCCTCATCCCCGTTCTCTTGAACGCTTCCGCTCGCGATCTACAAAGGTATGTAGATGCATCTGATCACTCGTTGCTAGATGAACTCATAGATGGATCTTGGTGAAAACGTAGGAATTTTTTTTGTTTTCTGCAACGTTCCCCAACAGTGGCATCATGAGCTAGGTCTATGCGTAGTTCTCTTTGCACGAGTAGAACACAATTTGTTGTGGGCGTAGATGTTGTCAACTTTCTTGCCGCTACTAGTCTTATCTTGCTTCAGCGGTATTGTGGGATGAAGCGGCCCGGACCAACCTTACACGTACGCTTACGTGAGACCGGTTCCACCGACTAACATGCACTAGTTGCATAAGGTGGCTGGCGGGTGTCTGTCTCTCCCACTTTAGTTGGAGCGGATTCGACGAAAAGGGTCCTTATGAAGGGTAAATAGAAGTTGACAAATCACGTTGTTGCTTTAACGTAGGTAAGAAAACGTTCTTGCTAGAACCCTCTTGCAGCCACGTAAAAACTTGCAACAACAATTAGAGGACGTCTAACTTGTTTTTGCAGCAAGTGTTTTGTGATGTGATATGGCCAAAGTTGTGATGAATGATGAATTATATATGCGATGTATGAGATCATGTTCTTGTAATAGGAATCACGACTTGCATGTCGATGAGTATGACAACCGACAGGAGCCATAGGAGTTGTCTTTATTTTTTGTATGACCTGCGTGTCATTGAGAAACGCCATGTAAATTACTTTACTTTATTGCTAAACGTGTTAGCCTTAGTAGTAGAATTAATAGTTGGCGAGCAACTTCATGGAGACACGATGATGGAGATCATGATGATGGAGATCATGGTGTCATGCCGGTGACAAGATGATCATGGAGCCCCAAGATGGAGATCACAGGAGCTATATGATATTGGCCATATCATGTCACTATTATTTGATTGCATGAGATGTTTATTATGTTTTTGCATCTTGTTTACTTAGAACGACGGTAGTAAATAAGATGATCCCTCATAATAATTTCAAGAAAGTGTTTCCCCTAACTGTGCGCCGTTGCGACAGTTCGTTGTTTCGAAGCACCACGTGATGATCGGGTGTGATAGATTCCAACGTTCACATACAACGGGTGTAAGACAGATTTACACATGCAAACACTTAGGTTGACTTGACGAGCCTAGCATGTACAGACATGGCCTCGGAACACAGAAGACCGGAAGGTCGAGCATGAGTTGTATAGAAGATACGATCAACATGAAGATGTTCACCGACGTTGACTAGTCCGTCTCACGTGATGATCGGACACGACCTAGTTAACTCGGATCATGTTATACTTAGATGACTGGAGGGATGTCTATCTGAGTGGGAGTTCATTGAATAATTTGATTAGATGAACTTAATTATCATGAACTTAGTCTAAAATCTTTACAACATGTCTTGTAGATCAAATGGCCAACGTTGTCCTCAACTTCAACGCGTTCCTAGAGAAAACCAAGCTGAAAGAGGATGGCAGCAACTATACGGACTGGGTCCGGAACCTGAGGATCATCATCATAGCTGCCAAGAAAGATTATGTCCTACAAGCACCGCTAGGTGAAGCACCTGCTCTTCCTGCAGAACAAGACGTTATGAACGCTTGGCAGACACGTTCCGATGATTACTCCCTCGTTCAGTGCGGCATGCTTTACAGCTTAGAACCGGGGCTCCAAAAGCGTTTTGAGAGACACGGAGCATATGAGATGTTCGAAGAGCTGAAAATGGTTTTTCAAGATCATGCCCGGGTCGAGAGATATGAAGTCTCCGACAAGTTCTTCAGCTGTAAGATGGAGGAAAACAGTTCTTTCAGTGAGCACATACTCAGTATGTCTGGGTTACATAACCGCTTGACTCAGCTGGGAGTTAATCTCCCGGATGACGCGGTCATTGACAGAATCCTTCAGTCGCTTCCACCGAGCTACAAGAGCTTTGTGATGAACTTCAATATGCAGGGGATGGAAAAGACCATTCCTGAAGTATTTGCAATGCTGAAATCAGCAGAGGTAGAAGTCAAAAAGGAGCATCAAGTGTTGATGGTGAATAAAACCACTAAGTTCAAGAAAGGCAATGGTAAGAAGAACTTCAAGAAGGACGGCAAGGGAGTTGCCGCGCCCGGTAAGCAAGCTGCCGGGAAGAAGCCAAAGAATGGACCCAAGCCCGAGACTGAGTGCTTTTATTGCAAGGGAAGTGGTCACTGGAAGCGGAACTGCCCCAAATACTTAGCGGACAAGAAGGCCGGCATCACGAAAGGTATATGTGATATACATGTAATTGATGTGTACCTTACCAGTACTCGTAGTAGCTCCTGGGTATTTGATACCGGTGCAGTTGCTCACATTTGTAACTCAAAGCAGGAGCTGCGGAATAAGCGGAGACTGGCGAAGGACGAGGTGACGATGCGCGTCGGGAATGGTTCCAAGGTCGATGTGATCGCCGTCGACACGCTACCTCTACATTTACCTACAGGATTAGTTTTAAACCTCAATAATTGTTATTTAGTGCCAGCTTTGAGCATGAACATTGTATCAGGATCTCGTTTAATTTGAGATGGCTACTCATTTAAATCCGAGAATAATGGTTGTTGTATTTATATGAGAGATATGTTTTATGGTCATGCTCCGATGGTGAATGGTTTATTCTTAATGAATCTCGAGCGTAATGCTACACATATTTATAGTGTGAATACCAAAAGATGTAAGGTTGATAATGATAGTCCCACATACTTGTGGCACTGCCGCCTTGGTCACATAGGTGTCAAACGCATGAAGAAGCTCCATGCAGATGGACTTTTAGAGTCTCTTGATTACGAATCATTTGACACGTGCGAACCATGCCTCGTGGGTAAAATTACCAAGACTCCATTCTCAGGAACAATGGAGCGAGCAACCAACTTATTGGAAATCATACATACTGATGTGTGCGGTCCAATGAGTGTTGAGGCTCGCGGTGGCTATCGTTATGTTCTCACCCTCACTGATGACTTGAGTAGATATGGGTATGTCTATTTAATGAAACACAAGTCTGAGACCTTTGAAAAGTTCAAGGAATTTCAGAGTGAGGTTGAGAATCAACGTGACAGGAAAATCAAGTTCTTGCGATCAGATCATGGGGGAGAATACTTGAGTCACGAATTTGGCACACACTTAAGAAAATGTGGAATAGTTTCACAACTCACGCCGCCTGGAACACCTCAGCGTAATGGTGTGTCCGAACGTCGTAATCGCACTCTATTAGATATGGTGCGATCTATGATGTCTCTTACCGATTTACCGCTATCATTTTGGGGCTATGCTTTAGAGACTGCCGCATTCACTTTAAATAGGGCTTCGTCAAAATCCGTTGAGACGACACCGTATGAATTATGATTTGGGAAGAAACCTAAGCTGTCGTTTCTAAAAGTTTGGGGATGCGATGCTTATGTCAAGAAACTTCAACCTGAAAAGCTCGAACCCAAGTCGGAAAAATGCGTCTTCATATGATACCCTAAAGAAACTATCAGGTATACCTTCTACCTCAGATCCGAAGGCAAGATCTTTGTTGCCAAGAATGGATCCTTTTTAGAGAAAGAGTTTCTCTCGAAAGAAGTAAGTGGGAGGAAAGTAGAACTTGATGAAGTATTACCTCTTGAACCGGAAAGTGGCGCAACTCAAGAAAATGTTCCTGAGGTGCCTGCACCGACTAGAGAGGAAGTTAATGATGATGATCATGAAACTTCAGATCAAGTTGCTACTGAACTTCGTAGGTCCACAAGGACACGTTCCGCACTAGAGTGGTACGACAACCCTGTCTTGGAAATCATGTTGTTAGACAACGGTGAACCTTCGAACTATGAAGAAGCAATGGCGGGCCCGGATTCCGACAAATGGCTGGAAGCCATGAAATCCGAGATAGGATCCATGTATGAAAACGAAGTATGGACTTTGACTGACTTGCCCGATGATCGGCGAGCCATAGAAAATAAATGGATCTTTAAGAAGAAGACAGACGCGGATGGTAATGTGACCATCTATAAAGCTAGGCTTGTCGCTAAGGGTTATCGACAAGTTCAAGGGGTTGACTACGATGAGACTTTCTCACCCGTAGCGAAGCTGAAGTTAGTCCGAATTATGTTAGCAATTGCCGCATTCTATGATTATGAGATATGGCAAATGGACGTCAAAACGGCATTCCTTAATGGTTTCCTTAAGGAAGAATTGTATATGATGCAGCCGGAAGGTTTTGTCGATCCTAAGAATGCTGACAAGGTGTGCAAGCTCCAACGCTCAATTTATGGGCTGGTGCAAGCATCTCGGAGTTGGAACATTCACTTTGATGAGATGATCAAAGCGTTTGGGTTTATGCAAATTTATGGAGAAGCCTGCGTTTACAAGAAAGTGAGTGGGAGCTCTGTAGCATTTCTCATATTATATGTAGATGACATACTTTTGATGGGAAATGATATAGATCTTTTGGACAACATTAAGGCCTACTTGAATAAGAGTTTTTCAATGAAGGACCTTGGAGAAGCTGCTTATATATTAGGCATCAAGATCTATAGAGATAGATCAAGACGCCTCATAGGTCTTTCACAAAGCACATACCTTGATAAGATATTGAAGAAGTTCAATATGGATCAGTCTAAGAAGGGGTTCTTGCCTGTGTTGCAAGGTGTCAAATTGAGCTCAGCTCAATGTCCGACCACGACAGAAGATATAGAAGAGATGAGTGTCATCCCCTATGCCTCAGCCATAGGGTTTATTATGTATGCCATGCTGTGTACTAGACCTGATGTAAACCTTGCCATAAGTTTGGTAGGAAGGTACCAAAGTAATCCCGGCAAGGAACACTGGACAACGGTCAAGAATATCCTGAAGTACCTGAAAAGGACTAAGGACATGTTTCTCGTTTATGGAGGTGACGAAGAGCTCGTCGTAAAGGGTTACGTCGACGCTAGCTTTGACACAGATCTGGATGACTCTAAGTCACAAACCGGATACGTGTATATGTTGAATGGTGGAGCAGTAAGTTGGTGCAGCTGCAAGCAGAGCGTCGTGGCGGGATCTACATGTGAAGCGGAGTACATGGCAGCCTCGGAGGCAGCGCATGAAGCAATTTGGGTGAAGGAGTTCATCACTGACCTAGGAGTCATACCCAATGCGTCGGGGCCGATCAAACTCTTCTGTGACAACACTGGAGCTATTGCACTTGCCAAGGAGCCCAGGTTTCACAAGAAGACCAGGCACATCAAGCGTCGCTTCAACTCCATTCGTGAAAATGTTCAACATGGAGACATAGATATTTGTAAAGTACATATGGATCTGAATGTCACAGATCCGTTGACTAAACCTCTCCCTAGGGCAAAACATGATCAACACCAGAAGTCTATGGGTGTTCGATTCATCACAATGTAACTAGATTATTGACTCTAGTGCAAGTGGGAGACAGTTGGAAATATGCCCTAGAGGAAATAATAAAAGGATTATTATTATATTTCCTTGTTCATGATGATTGTCTTTTATTCATGCTATAATTGTGTTATCCGGAAATCGTAATACATGTGTGAATACATAGACACCAACATGTCCCTAGTAAGCCTCTAGTTGACTAGCTCGTTGATCAATAGATAGTCATGGTTTCCTGACTATGGACATTGGATGTCATTGATAACGAGATCACATCATTAGGAGAATGATGTGATGGACAAGACCCAATCCTAAACATAGCACAAGATCGTATAGTTCGTTTGCTAGAGTTTTTCCAATGTCAAGTATCTTTTCCTTAGACCATGAGATCGTGTAACTCCCGGATACCGTAGGAGTGCTTTGGGTGTACCAAACGTCACAACATAACTGGGTGACTATAAAGGTACATTACAGGTGTCTCCGAAAGTGTCTGTTGGGTTGGCACGAATCGAGACTGGGATTTGTCGCTCCGTATGACGGAGAGGTATCTCTGGGCCCACTCGGTAATGCATCATCCTAATGAGCTCAAAGTGACCAAGTGTCTGGTCACGGGATCATGCATTACGGTACGAGTAAAGTGACTTGCCGGTAATGAGATTGAACGAGGTATTGGGATACCGACGATCGAATCTCGGGCAAGTAACGTACCGATTGACAAAGGGAATTGTATACGGGGTTGCTTGAATCCTCGACATCGTGGTTCATCCGATGAGATCATCGAGGAGCATGTGGGAGACAACATGGGTATCCAGATCCCGCTGTTGGTTATTGACCGGAGAGACGTCTCGGTCATGTCTGCATGTCTCCCGAACCCGTAGGGTCTACACACTTAAGGTTCAGTGACGCTAGGGTTGTAGAGATATGAGTATGCAGTAACCCGAAAGTTGTTCAGAGTCCCGGATGAGATCCCGGACGCCACGAGGAGTTCCGGAATGGTCCGGAGGTGAAGAATTATATATAGGAAGTGCAGTTTCGGCCATCGGGAGAGTTTCGGGGGTCACTGCTATTGTACCGGGACCATCGGAAGGGTCCCGGGGGTCCACCGGGTGGGGCCACCCATCCCGGAGGGCCCCATGGGCTGAAGTGGGGAGGGGAATCAGCCCATAGTGGGCTGGTGCGCCCCCCTTGGCCCACCCCCTGCGCCTAGGGTTGGAAACCCTAGGGTGGGTGGGCGCCCCACTTGCCTTGGGGGGTACTCCACCTCCCTGGCCGCCGCCCCCCTTGGGAGATTCAATCTCCAAGGGCCGGCGCCCCCCCAGGGGGCCTATATAAAGGGGGGGGGAGGGAGGGGCAGCCGCACCCTGAAGTCTTGGCGCCTCCCTCTCCCCTGCTACACCTCTCCCTCTCGCAGAAGAACGACGAAGCCCTGCCGCGGTGACTGCTGCATCCACCACCACGCCGTCGTGCTGCTGGATCTTCATCAACCTCTCCTTCCCCCTTGCTGGATCAAGAAGGAGGAGACGTCACGCTGACCGTACGTGTGTTGAACGCGGAGGTGCCGTCCGTTCGGCGCTAGGATCTCCGGTGATTTGGATCACGTCGAGTACGACTCCCTCATCCCTGTTCTCTTGAACGCTTCCGCTCGCGATCTACAAAGGTATGTAGATGCATCCGATCACTCGTTGCTAGATGAACTCATAGATGGATCTTGGTGAAAATGTAGGAATTTTTTTTGTTTTCTGCAATGTTCCCCAACACTGGGAAGCATGCCATGGGCTCGGGGGAGCCTCTTGGTTCTCCCATGCCAAACTTCCTTGGGACCCCGGACGTCGAGGTCCTCGATGGCCCTGATAAGCCCGCTGCGAAACCCTTCGACAAGCCATTTGACCCCATCCATGATAGGAAGAGGAAGAGAGGAGGCCTGATGGAGGAGGAGATCAATGTCTTCTGCAGCATGACTGAGGCGGTGAAGGAGGTGGCAACAGCCATCAGGGAGTGCAAGCCCCTCGACGTCCACCCTGACCTGTATGGCGCTGTCATGACCCAGGGTGGCTTCAACGACGAGGCTCTCATGGCAGCTCTCAGCCACCTGCTTGACAACAAGGCCCAGGGTGTTGGGTTCGTTGCCATGGCCGACGCTCACAGGGTGTTGTGGCTCAGGAGCTGGCTGGGCAAGCACTACTACTAGAGTAGTGCTGCCTGTGAGCGTGCATGATCCCCGACGGCGATGGCGGTGGCGACGACGACGACGATGACGATGACAACGTACATTTTGTGTAGTTAGGGCTCAAAAACTATTTCACGGTTTGTATATTTTAGTGAGGTGGTATATACTAACCCCTCACGCTGATGGTGAACTTGCGGTGGTAGGACGACACCCTCTTTTGGATGTGGTGGTAGGTTAACACCAAGGTAGTTCTAGGAAGAACTTGCTATGCCGTATGATCATGCATGCTTTACTTCTCTTCTCATCCATTGTTGTTTGTGTGCTACTTTACTTGCTACTCGTGTGCTCCATTGATTTGCTGCTTCAACTCTTGCTCTTGTGCATTGCTAGGGCAAGTGGTATGCCGTGTTCGTCGGTAAGGTCCCAGTGGTTTATAGTTCATGGGAAGAAGTCAGTGCACAAGTGACATCGTATAGCAACAACACCTATAGAGGGTTCAAGACTAGGTAGGCAGCAGAACAAGCTTACTCTGACTGGATGCGATAACATGGAGGCAGCACTGTTGACAGTGGCAAGGTTGGAGGTGTCAAGATAGATCGTCAGTTTGGGCTGAAGCTGAAGAACTTCATCATCTTCGCCCAGTTCATTGCCATTGCTGTGTTGTGGTGTTGGTGTGCTAGGTGTGGGTAAGCTCACCAACTAAAGTATAAATAAGCACAACATGTACGTCGTATGCAACCAAACGCCGTGTTCATGTGCCGCTCGAGCCAATGCAGGCAACCAAACAAAGTGCACTTGGGTATTACCTAATGCAGGAACACTAGATGCAGACAACCAAACAACTGGCAGATGACATATTAGGGCATGTTTTTGCTCAACCAGATTGATTTGGAAAGTGTATGTGATGCAGGCCCTGTAGCAACCAGCAATCAAAGACGCCCTTAGATTCTGGTGGCTGGGATGCAGAAACTGTCATCGTGGCGTTAAGCATGCGGACCCTACGGGTTCAAGAACTATGTAGACATGACCGAGACACGTCTCCGGTCAATAACCAATAGCGGAACCTGGATGCTCATATTGGCTCCTACATATTCTACGAAAATCTTTATCGGTCAAACCGCATAACAACATACATTGTTCCCTTTGTCATCGGTATGTTACTTGCCCGAGATTCGATCGTCGGTATCTCAATACCTAGTTCAATCTCGTTACTGGCAAGTCTCTTTACTCGTTCCATAATACATCATCTCGCAACTAACTTATTAGTTGCAATGCTTGCAAGGCTTAAGTGATGTGCATTACCGAGAGGGCCCAGAGATACCTCTCCGACAATCGGAGTGACAAATCCTAATCTCGAAATACACCAACCCAACAAGTACCTTCGGAGACACCTGTAGAGCACCTTTATAATCACCCAGTTACGTTGTGACGTTTGGTAGCACACAAAGTGTTCCTCCGGTAAATGGGAGTTGCATAATCTCATAGTCATAGGTACATGTATAAGTCATGAAGAAAGCAATAGCAACATACTAAACGATCGAGTGCTAAGCTAACGGAATGGGTCATGTCCATCACATCATTCTCCTAATGATGTGATCACGTTAATCAAATGACAACTCATGTCTATGGTTAGGAAACTTAACCATCTTTGATCAACGAGCTAGTCAAGTAGAGGCATACTAGTGACACTCTGTTTGTCTATGTATTCACACATGTATTATGTTTCCGGTTAATACAATTCTAGCATGAATAATAAACATTTATCATGATATAAGGAAATAAATAATAACTTTATCATTGCCTCTAGGGCATATTTCCTTTAGTCTCCCACTTGCACTAGAGTCAATAATCTAGATTACACAGTAATGATTCTAACACCCCTGGAGCCTTGGTGCTGATCATGTTTTGCTCGTGGAAGAGGCTTAGTCAACGGGTCTGCAACATTCAGATCCGTATGTATCTTGCAAATTTCTACGTCTCCCACCTGGACTAGATCCCAGATGGAATTGAAGCGTCTCTTGATGTGCTTGGTTCTCTTGTGAAATCTGGATTCCATCGCTAAGGCGATTGCTCCAGTATTGTCACAAAAGATTTTCATTGGACCTGATGCACTAGGTATGACACCTAGATCGGATATGAACTCCTTCATCCAGACTCCTTCATTTGCTGCTTCCGAAGAAGCTATGTACTCCGCTTCACATGTAGATCCCGCCACGATGCTTTGTTTAGAACTGCACCAACTAACAGCTCCACCGTTCAATGTAAACACGTATCCGGTTTGCGATTTCGAATCATCCGGATTAGTGTCAAAGCTTGCATCAACGTAACCGTTTACGATGAGCTCTTTGTCACCTCCATAAACGAGAAACATATCCTTAGTCCTTTTCAGGTATTTCAGGATGTTCTTGACCGCTGTCCAGTGATCCACTCCTGGATTACTTTGGTACCTCCCTGCTAGACTTATAGCAAGGCACACGTCAGGTCTGGTACACATCATTGCATACATGATAGATCCTATGGCTGAAGCATAGGGAACATCTTTCATTTTCTCTCTATCTTCTACAGTGGTTGGGCATTGAGTCTTACTCAACTTCACACCTTGTAACACAGTAAAGAACCCTTTCTTTGCTTGATCCATTTTGAACTTCTTCAAAACTTTGTCAAGGTATGTGCTTTGTGAAAGTCCAATCAAGTGTCTTGATCTATCTCTATAGATCTTGATGCCCAATATATAAGCAGCTTCACCGAGGTCTTTCATTGGAAAAAATCTTGTTCAAGTATCCCTTTATGCTATCCAGAAATTCTATATCATTTCCAATCAGTAATATGTCATCCACATATAATATCAGAAATGCTACAGAGCTCCCACTCACTTTCTTGTAAATACAGGCTTCTCCAAAAGTCTGTATAAAACCAAATGCTTTGATCACACTATCAAAGCGTTTATTCCAACTCCGAGAGGCTTGCACCAGTCCATAAATGGATTGCTGGAGCTTGCACACTTTGTTAGTTCCCTTTGGATCGACAAAACCTTCCGGTTGCATCATATACAACTCTTCTTCTAGAAATCCATTCAAGAATGCAGTTTTGACATCCATCTGCCATATTTCATAATCATAAAACGCGGCAATTGCTAACATGATTCGGACAGACTTAAGCATCGCTACGGGTTACAAGGTCTCATCGTAGTCAATCCCTTGAACTTGTTGAAAACCTTTCGCAACAAGTTGAGCTTTATAGACAGTAACATTACTGCTAGCGTCAGTCTTCTTCTTGAAGATCCATTTATTCTCAATTGCTTGCCGATCAGCGGGCAAGTCAACCAAAGTCCACACTTTGTTCTTATACATGGATCCCATCTCAGATTTCATGGCTTCAAGCCATTGTGCGGAATCTAGGCTCACCATCGCTTCTTCATAGTTCGTAGGTTCATCATGATCTAGTAGCATGACTTCCAGAACCAGATTACCATACCACTCTGGTGCGGATCTTACTCTGGTTGACCTACGAGGTTTAGTAACAACTTGATCTGAAGTTTCATGATCATCATCATTAACTTTCTCACTAATTGGTGTAGGTGTCGCAGAAACCGTTTTCTGTGATGAACTAATTTCCAATAAGGGAGTAGGTACAGTTACCTCATCAAGTTCTACTTTCCTCCCACTCACTTCTTTCGAGAGAAACTCCTTTTCTAGAAAAACTCCGAATTTAGAAACAAAAGTCTTGCCTTCGGATATGTGATAGAAGGTGTACCCAACAGTCTCCTTTGGGTATCCTATGAAGACACATTTCTCCGATTTGGGTTCGAGTTTATCAGGTTGAAGCTTTTTCACATAAGCATCGCAGCCCCAAATTTTTAGAAACGACAACTTGGGTTTCTTGCCAAACCACAGTTTATAAGGCGTCATCTCAACGGATTTCGATGGTGCCCTATTTAACGTCAATGCGGCCGTCTCTAAAGCATAACCCCAAAACAATAGCGGTAAATCTGTAAGAGACATCATAGGTCGCACCATATCTAGTAAAGTACGATTACGACATTCGGACACACCATTACGCTATGGTGTTGCGGGTGGCGTGAGTTGCGAAACTATTCCGCATTGTTTCAAATGTAGACTATCGGTGTCAAAACCGGCGGATCTCGGGTAGGGGGTCCTGAACTGTGCGTCTAGGCCGGATGGTAATAGGAGGCAAGGGACACGAAGTTTTACCCAGGTTCGGGCCCTCTCGATGGAGGTAAAACCCTACGTCCAGCTTGATTAATATTGATGATATGGGTAGTACAAGAGTAGATCTACGACGAGATCAGAGAGGCTAAACCCTAGAAGCTAGCCTATGGTATGATTGTTGATGTGTATGTTGTCCTACGGACTAAAACCCTCCGATTTATATAGACACCGGATAGGGTTAGGGTTACATAGAGTCGGTTACAATGGTAGGAGATCTGAACATTAGTATCGCCAAGCTTGCCTTCCACGCCAAGGAAAGTCCCTTCCGGACACGGGACGGAGTCTTCAATCTTGTATCTTCATAGTCCAGGAGTCCGGCTGAAGGTATAGTTAGGCTATCCGAACACCCCCTAATCTAGGACTCCCTCAGTAGCCCCTGAACCAGGCTTCAATGACGACGAGTCCGGCGTGCAAATTGTCTTCGGCATTGCAAGGCGGGTTCCTCCTCCATGTTCTTCATAGAAGATTTTGAACACAAAGATAGTGTCCGGCTCTGCAAAATAAGTTTCCACATATTGCCATAGAGAGAATAATATTTACACAAATCTAATCTGCTGACGTGTTCCGTAGTGTGACATCACACCACGGCCAAGCTTTTATTCAAACCGTTTTACTGTCCCATCTTAGCGCGTTACGCGAGGCGGTTTCCTTGGCACATCTTGTTAAAGCAGAGATCGTGTACCCTTATTCCGGGATTCTCATCAATACAATATGGGCGTGGGTAACCCAACCGCGCCATTGATTACGTCGCTTGGAGATAAGCGAGTTTTATTAGGCTGGTGGGGACACGTTGTTGCGTCCACCCATATAAGGGGATAAGGATCCACCTTTTCACCCACACCTTCTTCCTCCTTTGCCTATCCATTCTTGCGCACTCGAGCTCCAGCGCCCAAGTCCGCACTACCACCTCAACCTTCTCCAGTCATGTCCGGAGCGGGAGGCAAGTGGATGGTCTCCTCCGTCACGGAGGGACACATCAAAAAGCTGAGGAAGGCCGGATTCTGGCTAGCGATATCGCGCACCGGCTTCCCGAAAAGGGGCAGCTCATCCCCACTCCTAGGCCCCATGAGAGGGTGGTATTCCTCCCCCATTTCCTCCGTGGACTGGGCTTCCCACTGCATCCATTTGTCCGGCAGCTCATGTTCTACTACGGCCTGGATTTCCACGATCTGGCCCCGAACTTCATCCTCAACATCTCGGCATTCATCGTCGTGTGCGAGGCGTTCCTCCGCATCCACCCCCATTTCGGCCTATGGCTTAAGACTTTCAACGTCAAGCCGAAGGTGGTGCGCGGCAGCCAGGAGGAGTGCGGCGGTGCCATGGTTGGCAAGATGGCCAACATCCTGTGGCTCGAGGGCTCCTTTGTGGAGACCCTGAAGGGGTGGCAATCGGGGTGGTTTTACATCACCGAGCGGTGCAACCCCGAATGGGTTGCATCCCCCGAGTTTTGGTCTGGACCCACTACGCGGCTCACCTCCTGGAAGGAGATCGGCCTGTCGTGGGGTAAAAAAGGAGAGCTGACCGGACTCCAAACATGCGTCCAAACCCTGGTGAACAAGAAGCTCAAACTTGTCAACATAGTCCAGGTTATGCTCATCCGCCTGATCCTCCCGTGTCAACGACGGGCCTTCAATCTGTGGGAGTTCGACCCGGTGCAGCATCAAACTCTAAACAGGCTCTTCGACACGACGTACGAAGATGCCTGGAGGATGCTTTTCAAGGGCGCCGAGGCTCTTGCATCTGTTACCGAGGATCGCGGATTCAGCGCGCAGCGTCACGTGCTCGCGGTAAGCTGTTTTTCCTTTATAGGGTATCAGTTTTACATAGTTTGATTCTATGCGGGATCTAAGCTCCCTTTCCTCTAACAGGATTGGCAGGTGACGTCCGGACAGATCAACTGTCCGGCTCCTTTGCTTGAAGGCCCAGCGGACGCTCACCTGGCGAAGCTGCTGGTTCCGGCACCCTATGTGGTACCGGAGAAGAGGGCCAAGAAGAAGGCCACGGGGACTCGAAAGAGTGCCGACGCCCGGAGGTGTCGAATTCACCATCCGACGAATCCGAGGCGCACTCCTCCCATGAAGACAAGGAGGAGGAAGAAGAGACCCCTCCCCCTCTAGCGGGGGAAGGGAAGAAAAGGAAGGCCTCCCTCTCTGAGGAGGCCGGAGGGTCCAAGAAGGGGAAAACCCTTCCTCCGGACTACTCCGCCGACGCCGACGACGGCGGAGATGAGTGGCAGCCCAGGGCCAAGCCCCTGGCAAAATCGTAAGTATCCGGATACCGGAGTAATTCATAGTATTCGTTTATTGCACAGCTTTCCCTTATGTCGAATATGCTTATGCAGCCCACCCAAAGACTGGCTCGACGCGTCGTCGAGCGGCTCATTGGACTCGTCGGAGGTGAACTCGCTTCCGACGGCTTCCTCCCCCTGCCCTATGGACGACACCGAGGTGTTGTCCCAACAGGTTCCCAGCAGGGAGGAGGTGGTCCCGGAGGCGCCGCAAGGCGACCTCCCGGACTCCAGGAGTAAAGGGGATGAAACCCCCCCCCCCCAGGGATCCAAGTCCGGCCCTAGGCCGGACACCGCTCCGGAATCTTCAAAGGTTCCAGAGTCTGGCGGGGGACCTCTTTCCAAGAGGAGCAAGCCCGCCGTGCCGGTGACCTCCGTCCAACCGGAGGCGCCGGACAATATGTTGGAGGCGCTCCAAGGTGCCTCCATCGACGAGGGGCACCGCACTATTATGAGTGCGGTGATCCAGAAGGTTCAGTCCTCCAAGAGCGGACTGACTGAAGCTTGTACAAGCCTTTTAACAGGCTTTGAGGTAAGTAAAGAATGTGTAAATAATAGTACCGCATAGATAGTAGCCCCTGATGCTCTGTTTGGCGTTCGGGAAGAAAAGCCAAATAGAGGATCAAATAGAATTCGCAGGAGTCTAACAAAAATGAGTCAATATGCATGTGCAGGCTACCCTGCTTGCGTCCGCCGCACTGACTGCGGAAGTGGACACGCTAAAGCAGGACCTCGAAAGGTCCGAGCAAGAGCTCGAGCGTGCCAAGAAGCAGCTCGAGAACAATGAAGGTAAGAAATACCTTGTTAAAAGTATATATATATAAAAGGTGCAATTGTGAAAAATGACAGGATTATCGTGGCTATTGTAGGGGCCACGTCTGAGGTGGCGACCCTTAAGCAAGCGCTGGACGAGGCCGAGAAGAATTCGGCCTTGGAGCGCACCGAGCGGGAGAAGTATGAGGCCGAGGTTGGCAAGGTGCGGCAAGAGCTCCAGGCTCTCATGGAAAAACATGAGAGTTTGGAGCGTGACTCGAAGACGCAAGCGTACGAGCTTGCGGTGGCTATTGAAAGTGCCAAATCTGCCAAGGCCGAGTCCCAGAAGACCCTCCAGGAGTTGGATGAGGTGAGAAAGATAGCGGCGGGTAAGGAATTCTTTATGCAGAGTAAACACATAAACGTGAGTTACTTGATACTTACCTAAATCCGGAGCTCTCCAAGAGCGTTCGCAGATCTCCCCCAGAGTGTGTCTGATGCCGCCGCATTCTATCGAGCTGAGGAGGGCAGCTCGACGGAGAAGGTGTTCTGGTCTCAGTACGCTGAGGCCGGACACCCCATGCCCCTGAGCGACCAACTGAAGCAACTGGTCGAGCTCCACAAGGTGGCCGAATAGGCCATGAAGGGCCTCATAGTTCGGCTGTGGCCTGGAGAGGCTCTGCCTAGGAGCTATTTTGGGCTGGTGCGGCGGCTGGTGGAGGCCTGTCCGAGGCTTGAAGACATCAAGCGCTCTGTCTGCATTGAAGGTGCCCGTAGGGCCCTTGCCCGTGCTAAGGTGCACTGGGGCAAGCTAGATGCGGAGAAGCTTGTGAAGGACGGGCCGCCGCCGCGGAAAGAGCATCGCAAGCCCGAGAATTATTATAAGGATGTTTTGAAGGGTGCCCGCCTTGTTGTGGATGAATGTACCAAGGATGTATTTTTTGAGTAAAACCCGCTCGTGTTATCCTGTGCCCTGAAAACTTGTTCATATGCGCTAAGCAATGCTGCTTGAATTTAAAATATTACCTTCTGTGCGGCTGTTTATCAATACTGAGAGATGGCGAGTCGTCGGCTTCTGCCCCCTTGCCGCTAGTGCTGGGGTGTTCGGGGATAAACCTGGGCGCTCTTTTTCCCATATTTGGGTCCTTCGAGGGAGGCGCTCAGCCCAACGAACGAGGCAATCAGACTATAATGCGTGAACACTCTCACTTAGCCATAGAATTCTATAATTTTAAATTTCGGTGAAGCCCCTAGTATTCGGAAGACCGAGTTCGGGGCGCTATCCACGCCTTGGCCGGAGAGAGCCGACTCCTCGCCCTAAGCGGCATAAGTCTTTAAGGACTCGAAAAGACCTCTCGAACAGCGACCAGCTCTCGCCTCATCGTGACGGTCAGTTTTAGCTTTCTCCATTGAGGTGCTCGACCCAGCTCAATCGGGGCACAATCGCAGTGGTTCTCCTAGTGCTACCTTAGCCGATGTAGCGGAACGTAAGGCACCAAAACATAGAAGCCGGGCAAACCCAACTATTGACCCAAGACATGATTCGGAGCAGATGCATATAATGCTATAAGTTCGGGGTGCCGCACTTGTTAAAGTGTTCGGACTTCTCACACCATATTGAGGGGTACTGAAGCCCCTGGCATATTTTGGCCGTACCAAAGTGTACGGGTGCAACATGTCGTTAAGGAACATATATAAAAAAAAGGTAATGCAAAAAATAGACAAAAGCTATGCATTGTTTTTTAAAATAGCTGCGATCAAAGCAGAACGATACAAGTAATGCGATAAATGAAAAATTGGACTATTTAACATGTCTGCTCCAGGGGCAAGCTGTGGAATAGTATGTGAAACAGGTATACTGCTCGTGATAGAGACCACCTGGGATTTCCGTAATGCGGCATGGCTTGTCTGCTTCCCTGGTCCTTGCATCATTTGTGCGGCAATTGAACTGCCGAACAAGCCTTCCGAAAAGTAGAGTCCTGAAAGTAAGAGAAAAGTAAAAAATCGGCAGCCCCTGGTGCGGCTTAAGCCATGTTTTGGGCGTGCCGTGATGGTGCCCCTCCCCCTATGCCCATGGTATTTCCAGAGCGTAGTTATGGACGCGAAGTACTGGCGTTGCCTTTTTGCGAGGGTTGGGGTTGGGGCCGCATTGCTACGCCTGCTCGGAACGTGCCAGACGGTCTTGTTGTAGGTTACTCCGGGCGCGCTTGACGGTGTCCGGACGTTTAATGGCCGGACTGGAGAACTACCTGGAGAGGCTGCTTTGTACTTCCGCTGCAAGGGCCGCTAAGGGAGTCCTGGATTAGGGGGTGTTCGGATAGCTGAACTATACCTTCAAGCCGGACTCCTGGACTATGAAGATACAAGATTGAAGACTCCGTCCCATGTCCGGAAGGGACTTTCCTTGGCGTGGAAGGCAAGCTTGGCGATACGGATGTTCAGATCTCCTACCATTGTAACCAACTCTATGTAACCCTAACCCTATCCGGTGTCTATATAAACCGGAGGGTTTTAGTCGGTAGGACAAGATACACATCAACAATCATACCATAGGCTAGCTTCTAGGGTTTAGCCTCTCTGATCTCGTGGTAGATCAACTCTTGTACTACCCATATCATTAATATTAATCAAGCAGGACGTAGGGTTTTACCTCCATCGAGAGGGCCCGAACCTGGGTAAAACTTCGTCTCCCTTGCCTCCTGTTACCATCCAGCCTAGACGCACAGTTCGGGACCCCCTACCCGAGATCCGCTGATTTTGACACCGACATTGGTGCTTTCATTGAGAGTTCCTCTGTGCCGTCGCCGTCAGGCCCGATGGCTCCTACGATCATCAATGATGATGCAGTCCAGGGTGAGACCTTCCTCCCCGGACAGATCTTCGTCTTTGGCGGCTTTGCACTGCGGGCCGATTCACTTGGCCATCTAGAGCAGATCGAAAGCTATGCCCCTGGCCGTGAGGTCAGATTCGGAAGTTTAAACTACACGGTCGACATCCGCGGGGACTTGATCTTCGACGGAGCGCGCCGCACTGTCACGACGAGCATGATCTAGCTCTGCCGCCGAACAGAGCCCTGGAGGCCACACCTGCATCGGCTCCGACCCCTAGTTCAGAGCCGGCCGCATCGATCGAGGATGGGCGGTTGGACGCCACCTCGGGGGCTGCGATCCCAACGGCGGTTGAGCCAAACACCAGCCCTGTACTCTGCAAGACTCGTGACTCCATGGAGCCGGATTCTTCTCTGGACTCCGAACTTTCCGCGCCCCTGCCGAGCGAATCCGATTGGGCGCCGATCATGGAGTTCACGGCCGCGGACGTCTTTCAGCACTCGCCTTCCGGTGATATCTTGAAATCACTAAAGTCTCTCTCTTTGTCAGGAGAGCCTTGGCCGGACTACCGTCAGCAAGGTTGGTGTACGGACGATGAAGAAATTCAAAACCCACCCACGACCCACTTTGTAGCCACTCTCGACAACTTAACTGACATGCTCGACTTCGACTCCAAAGACATCGACGGTATGGACACCGATGAAGGAGATGATGAAGAACTAGCGCCTACTAGGCCCTGGAAAGCCACCTCGTCATATGACATATACATGGTGGACACCCCAAAAGAGGGAGAGGGCGATGGAACAGCGGAGGATGACCCCTCCAAGAAACAGCAAAAGCGCCGGCGTCAGCGGCGCCACTCAAAATCCCGCCAACACAAAAATGGCGATTCCAGCACGGGAGATAATGATACCCCGGAAAGCGCCGAAGAACATCCCCCCGGGCAAGATTTAGCACAGGAGGATGGAGAAACCAGCCCTCATGAGAGAGCGGCCGACAGAGAGGTCGAGGACGATAATTGTATGCCTGCCTCTGAAGACGAGGCAAGCCTCGACGACGACGAATTCGCCGTGCCGGAGGATCCCGTCGAACAAGAGGGTTTTCAACGCAGGCTTATAGCCACGGCAAGAAGCCTCAAGAAAAAACAGCAACAGCTTAAAGCTGATCAAGATCGGCTAGTCGATAGATGGACTGAAGTCCTTGCGGCCGAAGAGCATAAACCCGAACACCCCTCCAAGTGCTACCCGAAGCACAGGTTGCTACCACGATTAGAGGAGGAAGCACTCGACGCGGCCGACAAGCCACCTCGTGGCCGCGACCGACAGGCCACCTCGTGGCCACGACAGAGAGGCCTCATGGCCCTCCACCCAAGCCGCACCCCGTACCAAGGCACGGGAATATGTGCCGGACTTACAAGACATGTTGGAGGACAAGGAAAGGCAAACAAGATCGATCTACAGATCGCGTAGGTGCCCCACGGCTCGAGACGATAACCGTCACGCCGGCCACAAATTCGGCAGGGCCGAACACAATAGACAAAGCTCATTGGATCTATGTCATGATATCGCCCGGTACAGAGGCACCGCACACCCTTTGTGCTTCACAGATGAAATAATGGATCATCAAATCCCCGAGGGTTTCAAACCCGTAAACATCGAATCATATGATGGCTCAATAGATCCCGCGGTATGGATCGAGGATTATCTCCTTCATATCCACATGGCCCGCGGTGATGATTTCCACGCCATCAAATACCTCCCACTCAAGCTTAAAGGACCAGCCCGGCAGTGGCTTAACAGCCTGCCAACAGGGTCAATCGGCTATTGGGAGGACCTGGAAGCCGCATTCCTCGACAATTTCTAGGGCACTTATGTGCGACCCCCAGACGCTGACGACCTTAGCCACGTAATTCAGCAGCCAGACGAATCGGCCAGGCAATTCTGGACACGGTTCCTAACAAAGAAAAATCAAATACTCGACTGTCCGGACGCAGAGGCCTTAGCAGCCTTCAAGCATAATATCCGTGACGAGTGGCTTGCCCGGCACCTAGGACAGGAGAAGCTGAAATCTATGGCAGCACTCACGGCACTCATGACCCGCTTTTGCGCAGGAGAAGACAGCTGGCTTGCTCGTAGCAACTATATGACCAAGAACCCTGGTCGTTCGGACACCAGGGACATTAGTGGCAGGTCGCGTCGCAACCAGCAGAAGCGCCGCATCAACGGCGACAACGCTAAGGATATGGCAGTTAATGCCGGGTTCAGAGGATCTAAATCCGGTCAGTGGAAAAAGTCATTCAAAAGGAATCCTAGGGGCCCGTCCAGCTTGGACCGAATACTCGACCGCTTGTGCCAAATACATGGCACCCTCGTAAAGCCGGCCAATCACACCAACAGGGACTGTTGGGTGTTCAAGCAGGCAGGCAGATTAAGCGCCGACAATGAAGACAAGGGGCTGCATAGCGATGACGACGAGGAGCCCCGGCCACCGAACAAAAATGGACGGAAGGGTTTTCCCCCACAAGTGCGGACGGTGAACATGATATACGCCACCCACGTCCCCAAAAGGGAGCGGAAGCGCGCATTAAGGGACGTATACGCGGTAGAGCCAGTCGCCCCAAAGTTCAACCCATGGTCCTCCTGCCCGATCACCTTTGATCGAAGAGACCATCCCACTAGCATCCGTCATGGCGGATTCGCCGCATTGGTTCTCGACCCAATCATTGACGGATTTCATCTCACTAGAGTCCTTATGGACGGTGGCAGTAGCCTGAACCTGCTTTACCAGGATACAGTGCGGAAAATGGGCATAGATCCCTCGAGGATTAAGCCCACCAAAACAACCTTTAAAGGCGTAATAACAGGTGTAGAGGCCAGCTGCACAGGCTCGGTCACACTTGAAGTGGTCTTCGGATCTCCAGATAATTTTCGAAGCGATGAGTTAATATTCGACATAGTCCCATTCCGCAGTGGTTATCACGCACTGCTCGGGCGAACCGCATTCGCCAAGTTCAATGCGGTCCCGCACTACGCATACCTTAAACTCAAGATGCCAGGCCCTCGAGGAGTAATTACGGTCAATGGAAACACCGAACGCTCCCTCCGAACGGAGGAGCACACGGCGGCCCTTGCAGCGGAAGTACAAAGCAGCCTCTCCAGGAAGTTCTCCAGTCCGGCCATTAAACGTCCAGACACAGTCAAGCGCGCCCGGAGTAACCTACAACAAGACCGCCTGGCACGTTCCGAGCAGGTGTAGCAATGCGGCCCCAACCCCAACCCCCGCAAAAAGGCGATGCCAGTACTTCGCGTCCATAACTACGCTCTAGAAATACCATGGGCATAGGGGGAGGGGCACCATCACGGCATGCCCAAAACACGGCTTAAACCGCACCAGGGGCTGCCGAATTTTTTTTACTTTTCTCTTACTTCCAGGACTCTACTCTTCGGAAGGCTTGTTCGGCAGTTTAATTGCCGCACAAACGATGCAAGAACCAGGGATGCAGACAAGCCATGCCGCATTACAGAAATCACAGGTGGTCTCTATCACGAGCAGTATACCTGTTTCGCATACTATTCCGCAGCTTGCCCCTGGAGCAGACATGTTAAATAGTCCAACTTTTCGTTTATCACATTACTTGTATCGTTCTGCTTTGATCGCAGCTATTTTAATGAACAATGCATAGCTTTTGTCTATTTTTTGCATTACCTTATATATATATATATATGTTCCTTAATGACATGTTGCACCCGTACACTTTGGTACGGCCAAAATACGCCAGGGGCTTTAGTACTCCTCAACACGGTGTAAGAAGTCCGAACACTTTAACAAGTGCGGCACCCCGAACTTATAGCATTATATGCATCGGCTCCGAATCATGTCTTGGGTCAATAGTTGGGTTTGCCCGGCTCCTATGTTTTGGTGCCTTACGTTCCGCTATATTGGCTAAGGTAGCACTAGGAGAACCACTACGATTGTGCCCCAGTTAAGCTGGTCGAGCACCTCAGTGGAGAAAGCTAAAACTGACCATCATGATGAGGCGAGAGCCGGTCGCTGTTCAAGAGGTCTTTTCGAGTCCTTAAAGACTTATGCCGCTTAGGGTGAGGAGTCGGCTCTCTCCGGCCAAGGCGTGGATAGCGCCCCGAACTCGGTCTTCCAAATACTAGGGGCTTCACCGAAATTTAAAATTATAGAATTCTATGGCTAAGTGAGAGTGTTCACGCATCATAGTCCGATTGCCTCGTTCGTTGGGCTGAGCGCCTCCCTCGAAGGACCCAAATATGGGAAAAAGAGCGCCCAGGTTTATCCCCGAACACCCCAGCACTAGCGGCAAGGGGGCAGAAGCCGATGACTCACCATCTCTCAGTATTGATAAACAGCCGCACAGAAGGTAATATTTTAAATTCAAGCAGCATTGCTTAGCGCATATGAACAAGTTTTCAGCGCATAGGATAACACGAGCGGGTTTACTCAAAAAATACATCCTTGGTACATTCATCCGCAACAAGGCGGGCACCCTTCAGAACATCCTTATAATAATTCTCGGGCTTGCGATGCTCTTTCCCCGGCGGTGGCCCGTCCTTCACAAGCTTCTCTGCATCCAGCTTGCCCCAGTGCACCTTAGCATGGGCAAGGGCCCTATGGGCACCTTCAATGCAGACGAAGCGCTTGATGTCTTCAAGCCTCGGAGAGGCCTCCACCAGCCGCCGCACCAGCCCGAAATAGCTCCCAGGCAGAGCCTCTCCAGGCCACAGCCGAACTAGGAGGCCCTTCATGGCCTGTTCGGCCGCCTTGTGGAGCTCAACCAGTTGCTTCAGCTGGTCGCTCAGGGGCACGGGGTGTCCGGCCTCAGCGTACTGAGACCAGAACACATTCTCCGTCGAGCTTCCCTCCTCGGCTCGATAAAATGCGGCGGCATCGGATACACTCTGGGGAAGATCTGTGAACGCTCCTGGAGAGCTCCGGATTCGGGTAAGTAACAGGTAACTCACGTTTATGTGTTTGCTTTGCATAAAGAATGCCTTACCCGCCGCAATATTCTTCGCCTCATCCAACTCCTGGAGGGTCTTCTGGGATTCGGCCTTGGCAGATTTGGCATTTTCAATAGCCACCGCAAGCTCGAA
This sequence comes from Triticum urartu, assembly GCF_003073215.2. Taxonomy (NCBI): domain Eukaryota; kingdom Viridiplantae; phylum Streptophyta; class Magnoliopsida; order Poales; family Poaceae; genus Triticum; species Triticum urartu. The sequence goes on along the minus strand of NC_053026.1, from coordinate 565,148,889 downwards.
CGCTTGCGCCTTCGAGTCACGCTCCAAACTCTCATGTTTTTCCATGAGAGCCTGAAGCTCTTGTCGCACCTTGCCAACCTCAGCCTCATACCTCTCCCGCTCGGTGCGCTCCGCGGCCGCACTCTTCTCGGCCTCGAGCAGCGATTGCTTTAGGGTCGCCACCTCAGACGTGGCCCCTACAATAGCCATGTCAATCCTGTCATTTTTTGCAATTTCACCTTTTTTATATACATATTCAAACAGGGTATTTCTTACCTTCCTTCTCCTTGAGCTGCTTCTTGGCACACCCGAGCTCTTGCTCAGACTTCTTGAGGCTCTGCTTCAGCACGTCCACTTCCGCAGTTAGTGCGGCGGACGCTAGCAGAGAAGCCTGCATACGCATATGGACTCCTTTTGTTAGACTCCTGCGAATTCTTTGATCCTCTATTCGGCTTTTCTTCCCGAACGCCCAACAGAGCATCAGGGGCTACTGTCTATGCGGTAACATTATTTGAACATTCTTTACTTACCTCAAAGCCTGTTAAAAGGCTTGTACAAGCTTCAGTCAGTCCGCTTTTGGCGGACTGAACCTTCTGGATCACCGCACTCATAATAGTGCGGTGCCCCTCGTCAATGGAGGCACCTTGAAGCGCCTCCAACATATTGTCCGGCGCCTCCGGTTGGACGGAGGTCACCGGCACGGTAGGCTTGCTCCTCTTGGAAGGAGGTCGCCCGCCGGACTCTAGAACCCTTGAAGATTCCGGAGCTGTGTCCGGCCTTAAGCCGGACTTGGAGCCCTGGGGGGTTTCCTCCCCTTTACTCCCGGAGTCCGGGAGGTCGCCTTGCGGCACCTCCAGGACCACCTCCTCCCTGCTTGGAACCTATTGGGACAACACTTCGGTGTCGCCCGTCGGGCGTGGGGAGGAAGCCGTCGGAAGCGAGTTCACCTCCGACGAGTCCAGTGAGCCGCTCGACGACGCGTCAAGCCGGTCTTTGGGTGGGCTGCATAAACACGTTCGACATAAGGGAAAGCTGTGCAATAAACAAATACTATGAGTCACTCTGGTATCCGGATACTTACGATTTCGCCAGGGGATTGGCCCTGGGCTGCCACTCCTCTTCGTCGTCATCGGCGTCGGTGGATCAGTCCAGAGGAAGGGTTTTCCCCTTCTTGGACCCTCCGGCCTCCTCAGAGAGGGCGGCCTTCCTTTTCTTCTCTCCTTCCGCTGGAGGGGGAGAGGTCTCTTCTTCTTCCTCCTCGTCTTCACGAGAGGAAGGTGCTTCGGGACCGTCGGATGACGAGTCCGACACCTCCTGGCGCCGGGCACTCTTTCGAGTCCCCATGGCCCTTTTCGTGGCCTTCTTCTCCGGCACCACATAGGGCGCCGGAACTAGCAGCTTCGCCAAGCGAGCGTCCGCTGGGCCTTCGGGCAAAGGAGCCGGACAATTGATCTGTCCGGACGTCGCCACCCAATCCTATCAAAGATAAGGGAACTCAGATCCCGCATAGAGTCAAACTATGAAAAACTGATACCCTGTAAAAGGACAAAAATGGCTTACCGCATGAGCGTGATGTTGAGTACTGAATCCGCGATCCACGCCAGCAGATGCGGGAGCCTCGGCGCCCTTGAAAAGCATCCTCCAGGCATCTTCGTACGTCGTGTCAAAGAGTCTGTTTAGAGTTTGATGCTGTGTCGGGTCGAACTCCCACAGGATGAAGTCCCGTCGTTGACACGGGAGGATCAGGCGGATGAGCATAACCTGGACTACGTTGACAAGCTTGAGCTTCTTCTCCACCAGGGTTTGGATGCATGTTTGGAGTCCGGTCAGCTCTCCTTTTTTACCCCACGACAGGCCGGTCTCCTTCCAAGAGGTGAGCCGCGTAGGGGGTCCGGACCGAAACTCGGGGCTGCGACCCATTCGGGGTCGCACGGCTCGGTGATATAAAACCACCCTGATTGCCACCCCTTTAGGGTCTCCACAAAGGAGCCCTCGAGCCACAGGACGTTGGCCATCTTGCCAACCATGGCACCGCCGCACTCCGCCTGGCTACCGCGCACCACCTTCGGCTTGACGTTGAAAGTCTTTAGCCATAAGCCAAAATGAGGGTGGATGCGAAGGAAAGCCTCGCACACGACGATAAACGCCGAGATGTTGAGGATGAAGTTCGGGGCCAAGTCATGGAAATCCAGGCCATAGTAGAACATGAGCCCCCGGACAAATGGATGCAGAGGGAAGCCCAGTCCGCGGAGGAAATGGGGGAGAAATACCACCCTCTCATGGGGCCTAGGAGTGGGGATGAGCTGCCCCTTCTCGGGGAGTCGGTGCGCGATGTCGCTGGCCAAGTATCTGGCCTTCCTCAGCTTTTTGATGTGTCCCTCCGTGACGGAGGAGACCATCCACTTGCCTCCCGCTCCGGACATGACTGGAGAAGGTCGAGGTGGTAGTGTGGACTTGGGCGCTGGAGCTCGAGTGCGCAAGAATGGATGGGCAGAGGAGGAAGAAGGCGTGGGTGAAAAGGTGGATCCTTATCCCCTTATATGGGCGGACGCGGTTATGTGTCCCCACCAGCCTGGTAAAACTTGCTTATCTCCAAGCGCCGTAATCAAAGGCGCGGTTGGGTTACCCACACCCGTATTGATGAGAATCCCGGAATAAAGGGACACGATCTCTGCTTTGACAAGACGTGCCAAGGAAACCGCCTCGCATAACGCGCTGAGGTGGGATAATGAAACGATTTGGATAAAGGCTTGGCCGTGGCGTGTCGCACCACGGAATACGTCAGCAGATTAGATTTGTGTTAATATTATTATTCTCTCTATGGCAATATGTGGAAACTTATTTTGCAGAGCCGGACACTATCTTTGTGTTCAAGATCTTCTATGAAGTATTTGGAGGAGGAACCCGCCTTGCAATGCCGAAGACAATTTGCACGCCAGACTCGTCGTCATTGAAGCCTGGTTCAGGGGCTACTGAGAGAGTACTGGATTAGGGGGTGTTCGGATAGCCAAACTATACCTTCAAGCCGGACTCCTGGACTATGAAGATACAAGATTGAAGACTCCGTACCGTGTCCGGAAGGGACTTTCCTTGGTGTGGAAGGCAAGCTTGGCGATACGGATGTTCAGATCTCCTACCATTGTAACCGACTCTATGTAACCCTAACCCTATCCGGTGTCTATATAAACTGGAGGGTTTTAGTCCGTAGGACAAGATACACATCAACAATCATACCATAGGCTAGCTTCTATGGTTTAGCCTCTCTGATCTCGTGGTAGATCAACTCTTGTACTACCCATATCATCAATATTAATCAAGCAGGACGTAGGGTTTTACCTCCATCGAGAGGGACCGAACCTGGGTAAAACTTCGTGTCCCCTACCTCCTGTTACCATCCGTCCTAGACGCACAGTTCGGGACCCCCTACCGATGGTAACATGAGGCAAGGGGGTGTCAAAACTGGCGGATCTTGGGTAGGGGGTCCCAAACTATGCGTCTAGGCCGGATGGTAACATGTGGCAAGGGACACGAAGTTTTACCCAGGTTCGGGCCCTCTCGATGGAGGTAAAACCCTATGTCCTGCTTGATTAATATTGATGATATGGGTAGTACAAGAGTAGATCTACCACGAGATCAGAGAGGCTAAACCCTAGAAGCTAGCCTATGGTATGCTTGTTGATGTGTATGTTGTCCTACGGACTAAAACCCTCCGGTTTATATAGACACCGGATAGGGTTAGGGTTACATAGAGTCGGTTACAATGGTAGGAGATCTGAACATCCGTATGGCCAAGCTTGCCTTCCATGCCAAGGAAAGTCCCTTCCGGACAGGGGACGGAGTCTTCAATCTTGTATCTTCATAGTCCAGGAGTCTGACTGAAGGTATAGTTCGGCTATCCGAACACCCCCTAATCCAGGACTCCCTCATAGACCAAACTCGTAACTCAAATATTCTCCTCCACGATCAGATCATAGAAACTTTATTTTCTTGTTACGATGATTTTCAACTTCACTCTGAAATTCTTTGAACTTTTCAAATGTTTCAGACGTATGCTTCATTAAGTAGATATACCCATATCTATTTAAATCATCTGTGAAGGTGAGAAAATAATGATATCCGCCACGAGCCTCAACATTCATCGGACCACATACATCTGTATGTATGATTTCCAACAAATCTGTTGCTCTCTCCATAGTTCCGGAGAACGGCGTTTTAGTCATCTTGCCCATGAGGCACGGTTCGCAAGTACCAAGTGATTCATAATCAAGTGGTTCCAAAAGTCCATTAGTATGGAGTTTCTTCATGCGCTTTACACCGATATGACCTAAATGGCAGTCCACAAATAAGTTGCACTATCATTATCAACTCTGCATCTTTTGGTTTCAACATTATGAATATGTGTGTCACTACTATCGAGATTCAATAAGAATAGACCACTCTTTACGGGTGTATGACCATAAAAGATATTACTCATATAAATAGAACAACCATTATTCTTTGATTTAAATGAATAACCATCTCGCATCAAACAAGATCCAGATATAATGTTCATGCTCAACGCTAGCACCAAATAACTATTATTTAGGTCTAATAGTAATCCCGAAGGTATATGTAGAGGTAGCGTGCCGACTGCGATCACATCGACTTTGGAACCATTTCCCACGCGCATCATCACCTCGTCCTTAGCCAATCTTCGCTTAATTCGTAGCCCCTGTTTCGAGTTGCAAATATTAGCAACAGAACCAGTATCAAATACACAGGTGCTACTGCGAGCATTAGTAAGGTACACATCAATAACATGTATATCACATATACCTTTGTTCACCTTGCCATCCTTCTTATCCGCCAAATACTTGGGGCAGTTCCGCTTCCAGTGACCAGTCTGCTTGCAGTAGAAGCACTCAGTTTCAGGCTTAGGTCCAGACTTGGGTTTCTTCTCTTGAGCAGCAACTTGCTTGCTGTTCTTCTTGAAGTTCCCCTTCTTCTTCCCTTTGCCCTTTTTCTTGAAACTAGTGGTCTTGTTGACCATCAACACTTGATGCTCCTTCTTGATTTCTACCTCCGCAGCCTTTAGCATTGTGAAGAGCTCGGGAATTGTTTTATTCATCCCTTGAATATTATAGTTCATAACAAAGCTCTTGTAGCTTGGTGGCAGTGATTGAAGAACTCTGTCAATGACACTATCAACCGGAAGATCAACTCCCAGCTGAGTCAAGTGATTATGGTACCCAGACATTCTGAGTATATGTTCACTGACAGAACTATTCTCCTCCATTTTGCAGCTGTAGAACTTATTGGAGACTTCATATCTCTCAATCCGGGAATTTGCTTGAAATATTAACTTCAACTCCTGGAACATCTCATATGCTCCATGACGTTTAAAACGTCGTTGAAGTCCCGGTTCTAAGTCGTAAAGCATGGCACACTGAACTATCGAGTAGTGATCAACACGCAACTGCCTGGCATTCACAATGTCTGCAGTTGCTGGCGCAGGAGGTACACCTAGCGATGGTTCCGGGACATAACTCTTCTGTGCAGCAATGAGGATAATCCTCAAGTTACGGACCCAATCCGTGTAATTTCTACCATCATCTTTCAACTTCGCTTTCTCAAGGAACGCATTAAAATTCAACGGAACAACAGCACGGGCCAGCTATCTACAATCAACATAGACAAGCAAGATACTATCAGGTACTAAGTTCATGATAAATTTAAGTTCAATTAATCATATTACTTAAGAACTCCCACTTAGATAGACATCCATCTAATCCTCTAAGTGATCACGTGATCCAAATCAACTAAACCATGTCCGATCATCACGTGAGATGGAGTAGTTTCAATGGTGAACATCACTATGTTGATCATATCTACTATATGATTCACACTCGACCTTTCGGTCTCCGTGTTCCGAGGACATATCTGTTATATGCTAGGCTCATCAAGTTTAACCTGAGTATTCTACGTGTGCAACTGTTTTGCACCCGTTGTATTTAAACGTAGAGCCTATCACACCCGATCATCACGTGGTGTCTCAGCACGAAGAACTTTCGCAACGGTGCATACTCAGGGAGAACACTTATACTTTGATAATTTAGTGAGGGATCATCTTATAATGCTACCGTCAACCAAAGCAAGATAAGAAGATAAACATCACATGCAATCAATATAAGTGATATGATATGGCCATCATCATCTTGTGCTTGTGATCTCCATCTCCGAAGCACCGTCATGATCACCATCGTCACCGGCGCGACACCTTGATCTCCATTGTAGCATCGTTGTCGTCTCGCCAATCTTATGCTTCCACTACTATCGCTACCACTTAGTGATAAAGTAAATCATTACAGGGTGATTGCATTCCATACAATAAAGCAACAACCATATGGCTCCTGCCAGTTGCCGATAAATCGGTTACAAAACATGATCATCTCATACAATAAAATTTAGCATCATGTCTTGACCATATCACATCACAACATGCCCTGCAAAAACAAGTTAGACGTCCTCTACTTTGTTGTTGCAAGTTTTACGTGGCTGCTACGGGCTTAGCAAGAACCGTTCTTACCTACGCGTCAAAACCACAACGATAGTTTGTGAAGTTGGTGCTTGATATGTCTCCAACGTATCTATAATTTTTGATTGCTCCATGCTATATTATCTACTGTTTTGGACTATATTGGGCTTTATTTTCCACTTTTATATTATTTTTGGGACTAACCTATTAACCGGAGGCCCAGCCCAGAATTGCTATTTTTTTGCCTATTTCAGTGTTTTGGAGAAACAGAATATCAAACGGAGTCCAAACGGAATAAAATCTTTGGGAACGTGATTTTCTCATCGAACGTGATCCAGGAGACTTGGACCCTACTGCAAGGGATCAAAGAGGAGGTCACGAGGGTGGGGGCGTGCCCCCCTAGGGCGCGCCCCCTGCCTCGTGGGCCCCTCGGTGCTCCACCGACGTACTCCTTCCTCCTATGTATACCTATGTACCCCAAACAATCAGAACAGGAGCCAAAAACCTAATTCCACCGCCGCAACTTTCTGTATCCACGAGATCCCATCTTGGGGCCTGTTCCGGAGCTCCGTCGGAAGAGGGCCGTGATCACGGAGGGCTTCTACATCATCCTAGCCCCTCCGATGAAGTGTGAGTAGTTTACCTCAGACCTTCAGGGTCCATAGTTAGTAGCTAGATGGCTTCTTCTCTCTCTTTGAATCTCAATACAAAGTTCCCCCCTCTCTTGTGGAGATCTATTCGATGTAATCTTCTTTTTGCGGTGTGTTTGTTGAGATCTATGAATTGTGGGTTTATGATCAAGTCTATCTATGAATAATATTTGAATCTTCTCTGAATTCTTTTATGTATGATTGGTTATCTTTGCAAGTCTCTTCGAATTACCCGTTTGGTTTGGCCAACTAGATTGGTAGTTCTTGCCATGGGAGAAGTGCTTAGCTTTGGGTTCGATCTTGCGGTGTCCTTTCCCAGTGACAGAAGGGGTAGCAAGGCACGTAGTGCATTGTTGCCATCGAGGATAACAAGATGGGGTTTATTTCATATTGCATGAATTTATCTCTCTACATCATGTCATCTTGCTTAAAGCGTTACTCTATTTTTAACTTAATACTCTAGATGCATGCTGGATAGCGGTCGATGAGTGGAGTAATAGTAGTAGATGCAGAATCGTTTCGGTCTACTTGTCGCGGACGTGATGCCTATATACATGATCATGCCTAGATATTCTCATAACTATGCTCAATTCTGTCAATTGCTCAACAGTAATTTGTTCACCCACCATAGAATACGTATGCTCTTGAGAGAAGCCACTAGTGAAACCTATGGCCCCCGGGTCTATTCTCATCATATCAATCTCCATCACTTTAATCTTGCTTTGTTTTTTTACTTTGCCTTTACTTTTTACTTTGCATCTTTATACCAAAAATACCAAAAATATTATATCTATCAGATCTCACTCTCGTAAGTGACCGTGAAGGGATTGACAACCCCTAATCGCGTTGATTGCGAGTAGCTATTGTTTTGTGTAGGTACGAGGGACTTGAGCGTGGCCTCCTACTGGATTGATACCTTGGTTCTCAAAAACTGAGGGAAATACTTACGCTACTCTGCTGCATCATCCCTTCCTCTTCGGGGAAAACCAACGCAAGCTCAAGACGTAGCAAGAAGGATTTCTGGCGCCGTTGTCGGGGAGTCTACGCAAAAAGTCAAAATACCAAGTACCCATCACAATCCCTATCTCTCGCATTACATTATTTGCCATTTTCCTCTCGTTTTCCTCTCCCCCCAATTCACCCTTGCCGTTTTATTCGCCCTCTCTCTCTCTATCCTCCCTCGCTGTTTGCCTCTTTTGTTTGCTCGTGTGCTAGTTTGTTTGCTTGTCGTCATGACTAGTCTCATATCTTCTCCATTGTCTCCCGAGAGTGAAGTTCTAAATTTTAAACAAAGAGAGGGAGAAAATCTAAAAGATGCTTGGTATAGGATTTGCAATGCTCAAAATAGATCTACCAGGAAGCAATCTACCTTAGTTGTTCTCCGCAATTTTTATGTAGGTATTAATCCTCGATACCATTACACGAGGGAACTTCTTGGGTAGCCATACTTTTGATTCTTATAATGCTATGTTAGATTTATTTGGCTCACCACCTCTTTTGGTTAATGGAACCATGTTAACTTTGGAGCATGTTATGCAAAGAATTGAAATTATTGAAAATAAAGTTGCTACTATTGAAGTAATTGAAAATTTAGATAAAAATATCCACAATGAAATTACTCAACATGGATCTAAGGTAGGAATGACTTTGAAAAATCTTAAGGAAAAGGAACCCGTAGTTAATGAGAAGATAAACCTAGATTCTACTAGAATTGATAAACTTGAGGGTATCATTACAAACTTGGGAACCGCTTTTTCTTCTGTAAAGAATACCCCAAGTCCTCCTACTAAAATTGCCAAGCTTATGTATGTTCCTAAAAATAAGGGTGAATCATCTAGTAAGGAAACTGCGGATCTTAAATCTATAAGTATTCATCCCAATCTTTTTGCTATCATTAAGGAACCATTTATTACAAACGAATTTTTCGATATTGTGCCTAAAAGTTTGATAATTAATAAAAATAAATACATTCCTAAAGATGTTAGATGCCTAATTGAAGAATTTCCTACCAAAGATGGCAATACCTAGATCTATCCTTGCTTTTATGCCTTGCTAGGGGCGTTAAACGATAGCGCTTGTTGGGAGGCAACCCAATTTTATTTTTATTCTTTGCTTTTTGCTCCTGTTTAGTAATAAATAAATTATCTAGCCTCTGTTTTGGTTGTGTTTTTTGTGTTTAATTAGTGTTTGTTCCAAGTAGAACCGTTGGGAAGACTTGGGGAAAGTCTTGTTGAACTTGCTGTAAAAAACAGAAACTTTAGCGCTCACGAGAACTGCTGTCATTTTTATTTGGAGAGTGATATTTAGCTAATTATTTCTTAAGATGATTAATATATAAATTCCTCACGTCCAGAAATTTATTTTGGAATTTTTCGGGTTCCAGATCTTGCGCTAGCTACAGACTACTACAGACTGTTCTGTTTTTGACAGATTCTGTTTTTCGTGTGTTGTTTGCCTATTTTGATGAATCTATGGTTAGTAAAATAGTTTATAATCCATAGAGAAGTTGGAATACAGTAGTTTTAACACCAATATAAATAAAGAATGAGTTCATTACAGTACCTTGAAGTGGTCTTTTGTTTTCTTTCGCTAACAGAGGTCACGAGTTTTCTGCTTTAAGTTTTGTGTTGTGAAGTTTTCAAGTTTTGGGTAAGGATTTGATGGATTATGGAACAAGGAGTGGCAAGAGCCTAAGCTTGGGGATGCCCATGGCACCCCCAAGATAATCTAAGGACACCTAAAAGCCAAAGCTTGGGGATGCCCCAGAAGGCATCCCCTCTTTTCGTCCACTTCTATTGGTAATTTACTTGGAGCTATATTTTTATTCACCAACATGATATGTGTTTTGCTTGGAGCGTCTTGTATTATTTGTGTCTTTGTTTGTTAGTATGCCACAATCATCCTTTCTGTACACACCTTTTGAGATAGCCATACATGAATTAAAATTTGATAGAATACTCTATATGCTTCACTTATATCTTTTGAGCTAAGTAGTTTTGCTCTATGTGCTTCACTTATATCTTTTGAGCTATGTAATTTTGCTCTGTGTGCTTCACTTAGACTTTTTAGAGCACGGTGGTGGATTTGTTTTAAAGAAACTGTTGATCTCTCATGCTTCACTTAAATTATTTTGAGAGTCTCTTAATAGCATGGTTATTTGCTTAATAATGATATGCTTGGTATTCAAGATTTGTGAAACTTTCTTTTGAGTGTGTTGAATACTAAGAAAAGATTGAAGCATGATAATTGTTTTGAGATATGGAGGTGATAATATTAAAGTCATGCTAGTTGAGTAGTTGTGAATTTAAAGAATACTTGTGTTGAAGTTTGTGATTCCCGTAGCATGCACGTATGGTGAACTGTTATGTGATGAAGTCGGAGCATGATTTATTTATTGATTGTCTTCCTTATGAGTGGCGGTCGGGGACCAGAGATGGTCTTTTCCTACCAATCTATCCCCCTAGGAGCATGCGCGTAATACTTTGCTTTGATAACTTCTAGATTTTTGCAATAAGTATATGAGTTCTTTATGACTAATGTTGAGTCCATGGATTATACGCACTCTCGCCCTTCCACCTTTGCTAGCCTCTCTAATATCGCGCACCTTTCGCGGGTGTCATACACCCACCATATACCTTCCTCAAAACAGCCACCATACCTACCTATTATGGCATTTCCATAGCCATTCCGAGATATATTGCCAGGCAACTTTCCACTGTTTCGTTAATTATGACACATTCCATCATTGTCATATTGCTAGCATGATCATGTAGTTGACATCGTATTTGTGGCAAAGCCAACGTTCATAATTCTTTCATACATGTCACTCTTGATTCATTGCATATCCCGATACACCGCCGGAGGCATTCATATAGAGTCATATTTTGTTCTAAGTATCAAGTTGTAATTGTTGAGTTGTAAGAAAAATAAAAGTGTGATGATCATCATTATTAGAGCATTGTCCCAGTGAGGAAAGAATGATGGAGACTATGATTCCCCCACAAGTCGGGATGAGACTCCGGATGGAAAATAAATAAAAGAGGCCAAAGAAGCCCAAATAAAAAAGGAGTCCATAAAAAAAAGAGAAAAGGCCCAAATAAAAAAATAAAATAAAAAAATGAGAGAAAAAGAGAGAAGGGACAATGTTACTATCCTTTTACCACACTTGTGCTTCAAAGTAGCACCATGATCTTCATAGTAGAGAGTCTCTCATGTTATCACTTTCATATACTAGTGGGAATCTTTCATTATAGAACTTGGCTTGTATATTCCAATGATGGGCTTCCTCAAATTGCCCTAGGTCTTCATGAGCAAGCAAGTTGGATGCACACCCACTTAGTTTCTTTTTGAGCTTTCATATACTTATAGCTCTTGTGCATCCGTTGCATGGCAATCCCTAATCACTCACATTGATATCTATTGATGGGCATCTCCATAGCCCGTTGATACGCCTAGCTGATGTGAGACTATCTTCTCCCTTTCTGTCTTCTCCACAACCACTATTCTATTCCACCTATAGTGTTATGTCCATGGCTCATGCTCATGTATTGCGTGAAGATTGAAAAAGTTTTGAGAAAGTTAGAGTATGAAACAATTGCTTGGCTTGTCATCGGGGTTGTGCATGATTTAAATATTTTGTGTGGTGAAGATAGAGCATAGCCAGACTATATGATTTTGTAGGGATAACTTTCTTTGGCCATGTTATTTTGAGAAGACACAATTGCTTTGTTAGTATGCTTGAAGTATTATTATTTGTATGTCAATATAAACTTTTGTCTTGAATCTTTCTAAGTCTGAATATTCATATCACAATTAAGAATATTTACATTGAAATTATGCCAAGTAGAACTCCGCATCAAAAAATCTCTTTTTATCATTTACCTACTCGAGGACGAGCAGGAATTAAGCTTGGGGATGCCTGATACGTCTCCAACGTATCTATAATTTTTGATTGCTCCATGCTATATTATCTACTGTTTTGGACTATATTGGGCTTTATTTTCCACTTTTATATTATTTTTGAGACTAACCTATTAACCGGAGGCCCAACCCAGAATTGCTATTTTTTGCCTATTTCGGTGTTTCGGAGAAACAGAATATCAAACGGAGTCCAAACGGAATAAAATCTTCGGGAATGTGATTTTCTCACCGAACGTGATCTAGGAGACTTGGACCCTACTGCAGGGGATCAAAGAGGAGGTCACGAGGGTGGGGGCGCCCCCCCTAGGGTGCGCCCCTGCCTCGTCGGCCCCTCGGTGCCCCACTGACGTACTCCTTCCTCCTATATATATACCTACGTACCCCCAAATGATCAGAACGGGAGCCAAAAACCTAATTCCACCGCCGCAACCTTCTGTATCCACGAGATCCCATCTTGGGGCCTGTTCCGGAGCTCCGCCGGAAGAGGGCCGTCATCACGGAGGGCTTCTACATCATCCTAGCCCCTCCGATGAAGTGTGAGTAGTTTACCTCAGACCTTCGGGTCCATAGTTAGTAGCTAGATGGCTTCTTCTCTCTCTTTGAATCTCAATACAAAGTTCTCCCCCTCTCTTGTGGAGATCTATTCGATGTAATCTTCTTTTGCGGTGTGTTTGTTGAGATCGATGAATTGTGGGTTTATGATCAAGTCTATCTATGAATAATATTTGAATCTTCTCTGAATTCTTTTATGTATGATTGGTTATCTTTGCAAGTCTCTTCGAATTATCCATTTGGTTTGGCCAACTAAATTGGTAGTTCTTGACATGGGAGAAGTGCTTAGCTTTGGGTTCGATCTTGCGGTGTCCTTTCCCAGTGACAGAAGGGGCAGCAAGGCACGTATTGCATCGTTGCCATCGAGGATAACAAGATGGGGTTTATTTCATATTGCATGAATTTATCACTCTACATCATGTCATCTTGCTTAAAGCGTTACTCTGTTTTTAACTTAATACTCTAGATGGATGCTGGATAGCGGTCGATGAGTGGAGTAATAGTAGTAGATGCAGAATCATTTCGGTCTACTTCTCGCGGACATGATGCCTATATACATGATCATGCCTAGATATTCTCATAACTATGCTCAATTCTGTCAATTGCTCAACAGTAATTTGTTCACCCATCGTAGAATACTTATGCTCTTGAGAGAAGCCACTAGTGAAACCTATGGCCCCCGGGTCTATTCTCATCATATCAATCTCCATCACTTTAATCTTGCTTTGCTTTTTTACTTCGCCTTTACTTTTTACTTTGCATCTTGATACCAAAAATACCAAAAATATTATATCTATCAGATCTCACTCTTGTAAGTGACCGTGAAGGGATTGACAACCCCTAATCGTGTTGGTTGCGAGTAGCTATCGTTTTGTGCAGGTACGAGGAAATTGAGTGTGGCGTCCTACTGGATTGATACCTTGGTTCTCAAAAACTGAGGGAAATACTTACGCTACTCTGCCGCATCATCCCTTCCTCTTCGGGAAAACCAACGCAAGCTCAAGACGTAGCAGTGCTGTTTTAACCTTCGCAAGGACCGGGCGTAGCCACACTCGATTCAACTAAAGTTGGAGAAACTGACACCCGCCAGCCACCTATGTGCAAAGCACGTCAGTAGAACCAGTCTCGCGTAAGCGTATGCGTAATGTCGGTCCGGACCGCTTCATCCAACAATACCGCCGAACCAAAGTATGACATGCTGGTAAGCAGTATGACTTATATCGCCCACAACTCACTTGTGTTCTACTCATGCATATAACATCAACGCATAAAACCTGGCTCGGATGCCACTATTGGGGAACGTAGTAATTTCAAAAAAATTCCTACGCACATGCAAGATCATGGTGATGCATAGCAACGAGAGGGGAGAGTGTTGTCTACGTACCCTCGTAGACCGAAATCGGAAGCGTTAGCACAATGCGGTTGATGTAGTCGTACGTCTTCATGATCCAACCGATCAAGTACCGAATGTATGGCACCTCCGAGTTCAGCACACGTTCAGCCTGATGACGTCCCTCGAACTCCGATCCAGCCGAGTGTTGAGGGAGAGTTTCGTCAGCACGACGGCGTGGTGACGATGTTGATGTTCTACCGACGCAGGGCTTCGCCTAAGCACCGCTACAGTATTATTGAGGTGGACTATGGTGGAGGGGGGCAACGCACATGGCTAAGAGATCAATGATCTAATGTTGTGTCTCTAGGGTGCCCCCCTGCCCCTGTATATAAAGGAGCAAGGGGGTGCGTTCGGCCAGGGCTAGGCACGCCAGGAGGAGTCCTACTCCTACCGGGAGTAGGACTCCCCCCTTTCCTATTTGGATTAGGACTTGAGGGGGAAGAAGGAAAGAGGGGGGCCGACCCCCTTGCCCTAAACCAATTCGGTTTGGGCCTAGGGGGGGCGCCCCATACTCCTCTTGTTGCCCTCCTTTTCCACTAAGGCACATGTAGGCCCATTAAGCTCCAGTGGGGTTCCGGTAACCACCCGGTAGTCCCGTAAAATCCCGATTTCACCCGGAACACTTCCGATATCCAAATATAGGCTTCCAATATATCAATCTTCATGTCTCGAACATTTCGAGACTCCTCATCATGTCCGTGATCACATCTGGGACTCCTAACAACCTTCGGTACATCAAAACATATACATTCATAATAAAACTGTCATCGTAGCGTTAAGCGTGCGGACCCTACGGGTTCAAGAACTATGTAGACATGACCGAGACACGTCTCCGGTCAATAACCAATAGCGGAACCTGGATGCTCATATTGGCTCCTACATATTCTACAAAGATCTTTATCGGTCAAACCGCATAACAACATATGTTGTTCCCTTTGTCATCGTTATGTTACTGGCCCGAGATTCGATCGTCGGTATCTCAATACCTAGTTCAATCTCGTTACCGGCAAGTCTCTTTACTCGTTCCATAATACATCATCTCGCAACTAACTCATTAGTTGCAATGCTTGCAAGGCTTAAGTGATGTGCATTACCGAGAGGGCCCAGAGATACCTCTCTGACAATCGGAGTGACAAATCCTAATCTCGAAATACGCCAACCCAACAAGTACCTTCGGAGACACCTGTAGAGCTCCTTTATAATCACCCAGTTACGTTGTGACGTTTGGTAGCACACAAAGTGTTCCTCCGGTAAACAGGAGTTGCATAATCTCATAGTCATAGGAACATGTATAAGTCATGAAGAAAGCAATAGCAACATACTAAACGATTGAGTGCTAAGCTAATGGAATGGGTCATGTCAATCACATCATTCTCCAAATGATGTGATCCCATTAATCAAATGACAACTCATGTCTATGGTTAGGAAACTTAACCATCTTTGATCAACGAGCTAGTCAAGTAGAGGCATACTAGTGACACTCTGTTTGTCTATGTATTCACACATGTATTATGTTTCCGGTTAATACAATTCTAGCATGAATAATAAACATTTATCATGATATAAGGAAATAAATAATAACTTTATCATTGCCCCTAGGGCATATTTCCTTCACTACCTAGCACAGAAAAATTGTCTCTTGCAGAAGGAGAACTCTTGGATCAAGAGGATGGCACCAGGTATAAAAGTTTAGTTGGTGCACTTCAGTATTTGACTTTGACTCGGCCTGATATTTGCTTTGCTGTAAACAAAGCTTGTCAATTCCTTCATGCACCTACAACATTACACTGGACAGCAGCTAAGAGCATACTGATTTATGTAAAGGGTACCTTGGGGCTTGGCTTGACTTTCAATAAATCATCATCCACATTGGTTAGTGCTTTCTCTGACTCTGTTTGGGCAAGGTGTGTGGATGATAGAAGGTCTACAGGAGGGTTTTCCATATTCCTTGGACCAAATTTAATTTCATGGTGTGCAAGGAAGCAAGCTACGGTGTCCAGGTCAAGTACTGAAGCAGAGTATAAAGCATTGGCAAATGCAACACCAGAAGTTATATGGGTTAAGTCCATGCTCAAGGAACTTGGGACATATTGTTCTCCAACTCCATGTCTGGTGTGACAACCTTGGTGCAACGTATCTTTCAGTTAATCATGTTTTTCATGCATGTACTAAACACATTGAGATTGACTATCACTTTGTAAGGGAAAGAGTTGCAAGCAAGGAATTGGAGATACGGTTTGTGCATTCAAAAGATCATGTCGCAGATGGCTTTACAAAAGCACTACCAACCAGACCATTTGAAGAATTCAAGCGTAATCTTAACTTGAACAAGTTATGATTATAGGAGGGTGTTGAACGTATAGGTACAGGTGGGTCCGCGCTGGTTCAGCTGTAACTAGAGATAGGTTGTAATCTTTTTCTTATCTCTATCTTAAACCCCCTGTATTCTCTCATGCGGTTGATCCCAACAACCTTTCTTGTATCACAAACCACAATATCAATATATAACATGCGGGTGCCTGTTATGGGCATTGAGACGCTTCGATACAATTTCACACACTGCGCCCTCCACAAGAATTTAGGTACGGAGGGAGTACAATATATAGTATTTGTTTCAAAGAGGCAGTAAGGATGTGCAGGCATCATTATTTCAGATGAACTCATGATGACAAGTTGCTTGTTTTTCAGGCACGGAGATTATTCAGTTGAGGTTGTGGCGAGAAAGAACCATAAATTCGGAAGGCAATGCCTAAGATGGCCTTTATGGACGGACTCAAGTACTCTGGGACCAGGGATGAAACAGAGCATGCATGGAGATGCAGCTAGCGGGAACAGAGGAGCTGCTGCTTCATGCTCTGTTTGGGGCAACCAATGCATGCCTTTTTACATTGGTCTAGAAAGATAATTTTGCCATTTTGAAATTTGACCGTAATGGTTGATTTGTTGAGAAAGCCAAGCGACAACAAATCGAAGTACTGGAGATCTATGACCTCTTCGTCGCTGCTTCCAGCTGGGTATATGCTCCTCACAGCCCCTGTTGATGTCATAGTAACACACCGATCATTATATTTCTTATATAATCCTTCACTGTAATTAAATTAAACTGTGTCGCACATACCAGAAATGAGAAGCACAGACGGTTGTTGGCAATTCTTCAAAAGACCCTTCTTTTTCAAATACACTCCTGGCTTGAACAAGCATCGGAAGATGAGCTTGGAGAGCTTTTTTTTATTATTTTAGATAAAAGGCCACAGCCCGACTTTATAAATAAAGCCATTAGGCAGAGTTAACATAGATCCAAAAGACCAGCATGAGAACATGCAGAGTATCAACCCAGACAACACAAGAGAATAGTCTAAGTACATGGCTCCCAGGCCAGTACACGGCTCGCAGGCCGGAGGTAGAAAGATAACGAAAGTAAGCCTCCAGCGCCTAAGTGCCTGCTTGGACTGGGGATATTGAGATAGCGGAATTTCGGATCTTGGCCAACATGGCGTCGAGAGTGTCCCTGTCTTCCTCCTTAGTCAATAATCTCCACTGCTTCAGGAATATACAAGTCTTAAATAAGCAATCAACAGGCTTAGCAGGGAAAACATGTTCAATAGTAAATTTATTCCTTGTCATCCAAAGGGACCAGCACATGGCTGCGAAGCCCACCCAAAACAATCTCCTCTGGGCCCCAACCAAAGAATTGACCAAGATGCGCAGGTCAGAAAAGGAGGTCGGTGCCCAGGAAACATGCATCCAGGATCTGATACAACACCAGAACAGATTAGCCAACACATAGTTGAAGAAAATATGTGACGTGTCTTCTCTCATTCCACACAAAGCACACCTATCAGATCCCGGTCCATTTCGCTTGCGAATTTGGTCACCCGTCGGCAAACGCCCACGAGAGGCTTGCCAGAGGAAAACCTTGACCTTAGGAGGAATACGAGCCCTCCAGATCCAATTGAATTTGGAGGTGGTGGACCCAGCAATGAGCTTACCATATAGAGATTTAACCGAGAAACGAGCAGAGGGGGAGTGGGGCCAAACAACTGTGTCTTCCTCCTCCGAGAGCGAAGGGAAGAGAGCAACAAGACACTGCCAGTCTTCCAACTCTGCGGGAGAGAGAGAACGACGCAGACGCAGGTCCCAATTATTCAACGCGAGCTCAAAGATTGAGATCTTAGGGTCCGGGCAGTAAGAAAAAAGCACAGGAAAAGCAGTAGCCAACGAAGAAGAACCACACCACCAATCCAGCCAGAACCTGGTGGACCTACCGTTGTGAACCACGAATTTGATGAGGCCAAGGTTGTCAGAATCGTGATTTTGAATCGGATCGGAGCTCCGATGGTAAGATCGCAAATTGTAGAATCTTCACTATCAGGATCGTAGAAACGTAGATTCTATGAACTAAAATCGTAGAATCATAGGGGTTAGTTTGGATCGTAAAGTCGTAGAATCGTATAACAGAATCGCGATTCTGACAACCTTGGATGAGGCCTTGAAAAATAGGCCCGAGTTTAACAAGGTTCTCCAGAATTGAGATGCCCCCGAGGCACGAGCAAACATAGGACTAGAAGAGGGAAAGTACTTCGTTTTGAGGATGTTGAACCAGAGGGGCTTGTCCCGGGGTATGGTCATGATCTTCCACCACCATTTGATGATCAGACATTTGTTCATGACAAGAGTGTTAATAATGCCCTGCCCCCCAAGGCTTTTTGGCTTACAAATAAGGTCCCATTTGATGAAGCGATATTTGCGCTTGTTATCAGCCGCGTTCCAATAAAAGGCACCTCTATGTTTATTAAAGCCAGCATGGGTTCCCATTGAAAGAAGGTACAAGCCCATCAAGAACATCGGGAGAGATGAGAGGCATGCATTAATCAAGCCCATCAAGCTATCATTTTGTGCAGGTACGAGGGACTTGAGCGTGGCCTCCTACTGGATTGATACCTTGGTTCTCAAAAACTGAGGGAAATACTTACGCTACTCTGCTGCGTCATCCCTTTCTCTTCGGGGAGAACCAACGCAAGCTCAAGATGTAGCAAGAAGGATTTCTGGCGCCGTTGCCGGTGAGTCTACGCAAAAAGTCAATATACCAAGTACCCATCACAATCCCTATCTCTCGCATTACTGTCGGGTGGTAGGTGCGACATATGCCAACGGGTGGCTTATCATTGTGGGAGCCAGTAAGACATCGCCGGTGCCTGGAAACGGGATGAGGCGAAGACATGCACGCCGACGAATCTTACCCAGCTTCGGGGCTCTCCGTGGAGATAACACCCCTACTGCTGCTCTGCGGGGTCTCCGCATGATCACTAGATGGACAAGTAACTACACAATGCTCCTTGAGCTGTTTGGGTGGAAGGAGGAAGAAGGGCACGGCTAGCCTGCTTCTTCTCCTCGTATGGTGTTTAAACCTAGCTTAGGGTCGAACCCTTTGCATGGGTGCCCCGGGGGGTTTATATAGGCCTACCCCCCGGGGGTACAATGGTAATCCGACTGGGCGCGGGGCCCAGCCGTCTGTGACTGCGCTCGCCGGCTTCTGCGCCGGCCGCTGGGGCCCGCCGACTGGTGGGTCCCGTCGGCTGCCGGATCCTCGGTCGACAGGCAGGCCCCACTAGTCAGGGCCTGGTCGGTGGCTGGTTACTGTTGCTCTATTCTGATGGCGCGGGCCTCGTCGTGGTAAGCGTGGCTAAAGTACCGCCGCCTGGCGGGCGATTACTGTAGCCTTACCGTGTCTTGTCTCCTTAATGGGGCGTCTCCTTCGAGGAATATGGCAAGCCGGCTGCGGGGAGCCGGCTTTCTCTTAGGCCGACTAGGGGAGGCATGGCCGCCTTTGGGGTCTCTCTGCCCGGAGGGACACACCGCCCGTGGGCTGCGCTAGCAGTCCGTCGTGGATGGCGTCAGGGTCGACATGGCAACAGTGCCGCGCCGGACGGGTCATGGCCACCCGTACGGCGCACCGTGCCAGTCGTGCTCCGGGATTCGGGGGCGGCGGGCTTCACTGTAGCCACGCCCCGTCTCATCGCCGTTAGGTTGATGCAAACTTCGGGGGTACGGTCTTGACCTCTTTATAGGAGCCGGCTTCTTGGAGTCGGCCTTCTCGCGGCCGGCTTCATGAAGTCGGCCTTCCCATGGCTTTCGTCATGAGAGCTAAAGTCGGGCTGCCTCCCGAAAGCCGGCCTGGATATCAGCCGGCAAGGGGAAGGCGGCCCCACGTCTTGGATTCTTGAGAGCCGGACGATCTTGCAATTTTTTCAGAAGGGCCAGGGGAAGCCGGCTAGGCTACCCATGGCTATTTACTCCGACAGTAGTCCCCGAAGCTGATCGAGCTTCGAGGCGGACAGAGGGACGAGAAGCTTGGTCAGCTTCTTACCCTGAGGAGCCGGCTTTGCTGGTGTAGGCCGATTTCAGAGAGCTCCTGTGTCTCATAGACGGGATGGTGGTTGACTTGCGTGCTGACCGCGGGCCCCCCTGTGGGCCACGTGGCAGCTTAAACCTGCCAGTGCACGCGCGCACGACGGGACGCCGCCGCAGGCCCGGGCCCGCCACTCCCTGGCCTCGGCCCGAGCGCTGATCTTCTGCGGCCCAGGGGGACTGCTCGCCTTCCTGTGGCGGTTTTAATTCGCCATTAGGGCGTAATAAACGCGGGACGTGGGGGGAGTGGGCACGATCGATCCCCACGTTCCCCCACGCCGCGCCTCCTCGGCTCCGCCACACGAGCCTAAAAGTAGGGGGAGGAGGGGGAGAGGCAGAGGTTCGCTCGCCCTCCCACACTCCGCCCCTCCTCGTCTTCCTTCTTCTTCCTCTCACTGCCGTCGCAGCTTCCCATTGCAGCACCCCCTCATCGTCCCGCTCCATGGCGCTGTCAAGCTCGTGGGACGGCTCCAATGTCCATGACGACCATGTGGAGTTCCTCTGCCAAACCCGGCGCCTGCCCGACGCCAGCCTCGTGTAGGTCCGCCTGGCGCCGGAGACGGAGATCTCGCCGGCACCGGAGGAGGGCGAGCGGGTCGTATTCCGCTCGCACTGCCTGCGCGGCTTCGGCCTTCCGGTGAGCGGATTTCTGTGCTCCTTCCTCGAGTTCTACAACCTCCAGCCGCATCACCTCACACCCAATGCGGTGATGCTGCTGTCGGCCTTCGTCTCCCTCTGTGAAGGCTTCTTGGGAGTGCTCCCCACGCTGGATCTTTGGGAGAGTTCTTCCAAAGCAAGCTCGGCACCATAGTCACGGGCGTGCCCGCCCCCTGCGGGGCCTACGTCGCCATGAGGAGGTCAAGCGAGAACAATCTGTTCCCGTCCATCCCCCTGATTCAGTCGGTGAAGCTCTGGCAAAAATCGTACTTCTACGTGAAGAACGTTGCCCCGCAAGGAGACCACGTCAACCTGCCGGCTTACGTAGCCGGCCCGCCGGCTGGGAGGCAGCCGTCATGGAGCTTCCGGTCCAGGTCCCTCTCTCCGGCCGGGAACGCCGCCATCTCCCAGCTTCGGGTAATGATCCAGGCGGAAGGCCTGCGCGCGGCCGACTTGGTGGCCGCCTTCGTGGAGCGCCGGATTCTTCCTCTCCAAAGCCGGCCCCATATGATGTGCCAGATGAGCGGCCGCTTCGACCCAAGCCGGCTGAGCACATGGGAAATGCCTCATGCGGAGGTGGCGCTCATGGTCAATTACATCGCCAATTGCAAGCTCGCCGGGGACTGGCAATACGGCAAGCCGCCGTATTCTCGCGCCAATCCTCCGCCCGTGGTAAGTTTCCCTCTCTATCTTCTTTTTGTTGTCAACCGACTTCATAGCGGCCGGCTTCTGATCAGTCGGCTCTTTTTAGCAGAACCCGCTTCTTCCGCCGCCGACTGGGGCAGTAGGGATTGAACGCCAGTACGCCCCCGACCGCACGGTGGATGACGTTGACGACCCGAACTTGGGGGCGGCCGCCATGGAAAACGCCGTCGTGGGGGACAACATCGAGCCCGGAGGCACAGGGCTCTCCGCCAGCTTCGAGGACTGGCCGGATGATGCTGAAGCCGAAGAAGTCCCGCGTCGCCAGCCGGCGGCCAACCGTCAAAGCGCGGGCTCGTCCGCCGCGCCGGCTGCCGGCGGCGGCGCACAGAAACGCTGGGCCGCGTTACCCCTCTTCGGCAGCCGGCCGAAAAAATCCAAAGCCTCCGTCGCAGCGACGAAACGAGACGAGGCAGCCGCGAAGGCGGCCCGCTTCCGGAAAGCGGTGAAGCAGCCTCAGGCGGTCTCAGCGTAAGTCATCGACTGCTTGTATGCATGCTTTTATTGTTTTCTTCTGTTCGAACATTCTTCCTAACCTTTCTCCGTTTTCTGGACAGGGCGCCGCTTTCCCTTGAGCGGGGCCCAGGCAGCTCCGTAGTCAATAAAAGCATGCATACACCCCCTCATCCGGCCACACTCCGCCCCTCCTCGTCTTCCTTCTTCCTCTCGCTGCCGTCACAGCTTCCCATTGCAGCACCCCCTCATCGTCCCGCTCCATGGCGCTGTCAAGCTCGTGGGACGGCTCCAACGTCCATGACGACCATGTGGAGTTCCTCCGCCAGACCCGGCGCCTACCCGACGCCAGCCTCGTGTAGGTCCGCCTGGCGCTGGAGACGGAGATCTCGCCGGCACCGGAGGAGGGCGAGCGGGTCGTATTCCGCTCGCCCTGCGTGCGCGGCTTCGGCCTTCCGGTTAGCGGATTTCTGCGCTCCTTCCTCGAGTTCTACAACCTCCAGCCGCATCTCCTCACGCCCAATCCGGTGATGCTGCTGCCGGCCTTCGTCTCCCTCTGCGAAGGCTTCTTGGGAGTGCTCCCCATGCTGGAGCTCTGGGGAGAGTTCTTCCAGAGCAAGCTCGGCACCGTAGTCGCGAGTGTGCCCGCCCCCTGCGGGGCCTATGTCGCCATGAGGAGGTCAAGCGAGAACAATCCATTCCCGTCCATCCCCCTGATTCAGTCGGTGAAGCTCTGGCAAAAATCGTACTTCTACGTGAAGAACGTTGCCCCGCAAGGAGACCACGTCAACCTGCCGGCTTACGTAGCCGGCCCGCCGGCTGGGAGGCAGCCGTCATGGAGCTTCCGGTCCAGGTCCCTCTCTCCGGCAGGGAACGCCGCCGTCTCCCGGCTTCGGGTAATGATCCAGGCGGAAGGCCTGCGCGCGGCCGACTTGGTGGCCGCCTTCGTGGAGCGCCGGATTCTTCCTCTCCAAAGCTGGCCCCATATGATGTGCTAGATGAGCGGCCGCTTCGACCCAAGCCGGCTGAGCACATGGGAAATGCCTCATGCGGAGGTGGCGCTCATGGTCAATTACATCGCCAATTGCAAGCTCGCCGGGGACTGGCAATACGGCAAGCCGCCGTATTCTCGCGCCAATCCTCCGCCCGTGGTAAGTTTCCCTCTCTATCTTCTTTTTGTTGTCAACCGACTTCATAGCGGCCGGCTTCTGATCAGTCGGCTCTTTTTAGCAGAACCCGCTTCTTCCGCCGCCGACTGGGGCGGTAGGGATTGAACGCCAGTACGCCCCCGACCGCACGGTGGATGACGTTGACGACCCGAACTTGGGGGCAGCCGCCATGGAAGACGCCGTCGTGGGGGACAACATCGAGCCCGGAGGCATAGGGCTCTCCGCCAGCTTCGTGGACTATCCGGATGATGCTGAAGCCGAAGAAGTCCCGCGTCGCCAGCCGGTGGCCGACCGTCAAAGCGCGGGCTCGTCCGCCGCGCCGGCTGCCGACGGCGGCGCACAGAAGCGCCGGGCCGCGTTACCCCTCTTCGGCAGCCGGCCGAAAAAATCCAAAGCCTCCGTCGCAGCGACGAAACGAGACGAGGCAGCCGCGAAGGCGGCCCGCTTCCGGAAAGCGGTGAAGCAGCCTCAGGCGGTCTCAGCGTAAGTCATCGACTGCTTGTATGCATGCTTTTATTGTTTTCTTCTGTTCGAACATTCTTCCTGACCTTTCTCCGTTTTCTGGATAGGGCGCCGCTTTCCCTTGAGCGGGGCCCAGGCGGCTCCGTAGTCAATAAAAGCATGCATACACCCCCTCATCCGGCCACACTCCGCCCCTCCTCGTCTTCCTTCTTCTTCCTCTTGCTGCCGTCGCAGCTTCCCATTGCAGCACCCCCTCATCGTCCCGCTCCATGGCGCTGTCAAGCTCGTGGGACGGCTCCAACGTCCATGATGACCATGTGGAGTTCCTCCGCCAGACCAGGCGCCTGCCCGACGCCAGCCTCGTGTAGGTCCGCCTAGCGCCGGAGACGGAGATCTCACCGGCACCGGAGGAGGGCGAGCGGGTCGTATTCCGCTCGCACTGCCTGCGCGGTTTCGGCCTTCCGGTGAGCGGATTTCTGCGCTCCTTCCTCGAGTTCTACAACCTCCAGCCGCATCACCTCACGCCCAATGCGGTGATGCTGCTATCGGCCTTCGTCTCCCTCTACGAAGGCTTCTTGGGAGTGCTCCCCATGCTGGAGCTCTGCGGAGAGTTCTTCCAGAGCAAGCCCGGCACCGTAGTCGCGGGCGTGCCCGCCCCCTGCGGGGCCTACTTCGCCATGTGGAGGTCAAGCGAGAACAATCCGTTCCCGTGCATCCCCCTGATTCCGTCGGTGAAACTCTGGCAAAAATCATACTTCTACTTGAAGAACGTCACCCCGCAAGGAGACCACGTCAACCTGCCGGCTTACGTAGCCGGCCCGCCGGCTGGGAGGCAGCCGTCATGGAGCTTCCGGTCCAGGTCCCTCTCTCCGACCAGGAACGCCGCCGTCTCCCGGCTTCGAGTAATGATCCAGGCGGAAGGCCTGCGCGAGGCTGACTTGGTGCCGCCTTCGTGGAGCGCCGGATTCTTCCTCTCCAAAGCCGGCCCCATATGATGTGCCAGATGAGCAGCCGCTTCGACCCAAGCCGGCTGAGCACATGGGAAATGCCTCATGCGGAGGTGGCGCTCATGGTCAATTACATCGCCAATTGCAAGCTCGCCGGGGACTGGCAATACGGCAAGCCGCCGTATTCTCGCGCTAATCCTCTGCCCGTGGTAAGTTTCCCTCTCTATCTTCTTTTTGTTGTCAACCGACTTCATAGCGGCCGGCTTTTGATCAGTCGGCTCTTTTTAGCAGAACCTGCTTCTTCCGCCGCCGACTGGGGCAGTAGGGATTGAACGCCAGTACGCCCCCGACCGCACGGTGGATGACGTTGACGACCCGAACTTGGGGGCGGCTGCCATGGAAGACGCCGTCGTGGGGGACAACATCGAGCCCGGAGGCACAGGGCTCTCCGCCAGCTTCGAGGACTGGCCGGATGATGCTGAAGCCGAAGAAGTCCCGCGTCGCCAGCCGGCGGCCAACCGTCAAAGCGCGGGCTCGTCCGCCGCGCCGGCTGCCGGCGGCGGCGCACAGAAGCGCCGGGCCGCGTTACCCCTCTTCGGCAGCCGGCCGAAAAAATCCAAAGCCTCCGTCGCAGCGACGAAACGAGACGAGGCAGCCGCGAAGGCGGCCCGCTTCCGGAAAGCGGTGAAGCAGCCTCAGGCGGTCTCAGCGTAAGTCATCGACTGCTTGTATGCATGCTTTTATTGTTTTCTTCTGTTCGAACATTCTTCCTGACCTTTCTCCGTTTTCTGGACAGGGTGCCGCTTTCCCTTGAGCGGGCCCAGGCGGCTCCGTAGTCGGGCCGATTGGAGGGTTAGGCCCCCGCCGCGTGGATCCCCACGCTGACCTCATGGAAGCCACAGAGCGGAACGCTCGCGAGGCGCGGGAAGAGAGGGAGGCGGCGGAGCGGGAGGCCGCTCAGGCGGCGAAGGAGCGGGCCGACGCGGCAGCCAAGGCCCGGGCGGAGGTGGTGACCGTGGAGACGGAGGCGGAGGGCTCGTGCAACCAGCCTCCACTGCTCGCCATCCCCCTCCGAACCGTGGCCCCGGACACCCCATTGCCCCTGGCGGAGGAGATCGTCCAAGACCTGCCGCCGGTGCAAAGGGAGGAGCTCTTCGAGGTCTTTGCGGGGAGGACGCCGCCGGCAGCGCCAACCGGAGCGGGCCAAGGCGGCCAGTCGTCGGCGACGCCAGAGGAGCTGGCCGGGGGTGTACCGGAGGCCAGAGCCGGCCTTGAGGTACAACCGGTGACGCGCTAGCGCGCAGGGGGGAAGCGCCGCTCCGCCGTAGTCGCGCCAAGCTGCGGGCGCCGGCCAGTCGGCGTAGGCTTTGGAGGCGGCCAGCTCCACCACGTCCGGGTGGACTCCCAGCGGGGGGGCTGGCGAGCTGAATGTGGCGGCCCAAGAGGTCTGGAGCCGGCTTCAAGCTCAGGCCGCCCTTCTGCAGCAGTATACCCAGGAGTTCCTGTCGATGCGGGCCGCCATCCGGGTAAGTTTTTCGTTCTTGACCGCTCTGGTCTCTTGATTTCTTCCGTGGGGGCACGTCAGCGCACCCACTGGGTGTAGTCCCCGAGATTCGGGCCGACTGCTGCGCAGTCGGGTCGGATCTTTTTTTGACGACCATCTTATCTTTGCTTTGTATCTGAACTTCCAAAAATATCATAACTCTCGTGCTGCCGCCTTCAACTCCCAGGCTCAGGAGTTGGGTCAGAAGACCGACGACCTGGCCAACAGCCGAAGTAAGTGCTCGCTCTTATCCGTATCCTGTGGGGGCGCATCAGCGCACCCACTGGGTGTAGTCCCCGAGATTCGGGCCGACTGCTGAGCAGTCGGGTCGGATCTTCCTTGACGACCTTTCCCTTATTGGTTTTTTTTCTCTTTGTCTTTCGTTCTTGCAGGGGCCAACGCCGACTTGACGAAGGAGCTCGGCGAAGCGCAAGCCGCCCTTCGCACCAGGGACGCTGAGTACGCCGCCTTGGTCCAGGAACGCGACCGCCTGGCCAAGAAGCTGGCTGACCAGGAGGAGAGCCACAAGGCGGCCCTGCAAAAAGCGCAGGATAGCGAGGCCGCCCTGAAGGCAGAGTTTGAGACCGAGGCGGCGAGCTGGGCTGAGACTCGTCATGCGCTGGATGAAGGCTTCGGCCGCATCGAAGACTTGATCGATGGTAAGCCATCTTCCTCGCCCTTCTCCTGCCCCTGGCCGCCTGGGGTTTTGCCTGACTTGTGCTGCTACCCGTTTTCTTGTGCAGACTACTTTCCCGGCTACTCCGTCCTCGCCGCCCAAGCCATCGAGGCTCATCGCGAGGCGCGCCGTCGGGCGGGAGTCAACATCACGCCGGACGCAAATCGGACGCTAGAGGAGCAGCTCTTGGCCGTCCAAGCGCGGCTGCAGCTGGCTCACCGGATGCTTCGCCGGCTTCAACGTGCCGGGGCGCAGGTTCTAGCCGCCCTCTGGCCCGGCGAGACGATCCCCCGCACCCCGAGCCGGACCGCCGACTGGCTGGAGGTCGCAGTCGGCCGTTTTGAAGCTTGGAATGCGTCCGCGGCCCGTCTTGGAGCCGGGCGAGCGTTGGAGTTCGTCCGCGCCTGGTACCCAGGGCTGAACCTGGACCAGCTGCGTACTTGGCGTCTGGAGGCCGATGCGGAGCTGGAGGAAGTGCGGCCGGCTATCGCCCAGCGTGCCTCGATGATCGCCGAGTGCACCGACATCAGCGTCTTCGCGCCTGAAATCAATGATGATGGCGTTGCCCAGCCGGAGGAGTGGTTCGGTCTGAACCCGGCAGTGGGCGAGGACTCGGCCGAAGAGATCGCCTCCAGCGACGAGGGCGAAGATGACGAGGACATGGACGGTGAAGACGTCGAGCCGGCTAGTGGAACAACCGGCCGGCCTCAAGCTGACCGTGCCTCCAGCAACGAGGCGCGCGGAAGCGCGCCCTCTGCAGGAGGCGGTGATCAAGTCGAAGTTCGCCAGCCGGCCGCTCCTTCAGCCGGCACAACCGTCTCCACCGACCAGCCCAGCTCGTCAGCCGCTCCGCCGGCTTGACCTGCAGTCCTTATTTTTCCTACTTGTTGTCTTTTGAACAATCTTTAAGCTTTCGCAGTTCCACCCACTGGGGGTGTATCAAACTATGTTGGATGCTGGCCTCTTGGAGGTCCTTTATGTAAATATTATTATGTGCATGTTTGGTTTCCATTCGCGTACACTTTTTATCCTTAGGCTTTTTTACTTTGCCGCCTTCCCTTTTTGGGGAGGCAAGTACTCGAGCTTTATTGGATTGAAGTGAAGTGAATGGAAACCGGGCGGCCGGCTACTCTGGTAGCCGGTCGGCGGTAGGCGGCAAACCGGCTTTTGTTATATTTTGTCCTGTTGGTCCCTAGACATTTTTCGTGTGCGCATCCTTTCCTGCTTTTGACTCTTGCCAGCCGAACAGCCGGTTCTTCAAACTGCGACTTTGGCAAGAGCTAAGCCTGGGTGTCGGCACACTACTTGTCTGACCGTGGGTAGGACTTCTAATATAACTCCAGTCGGCCAGTCCCCGGGCCGACTAGTCGAACCCGGTGCCGGACGGAATGAGTAAATGAAAAGACAAGGTCATACGCAAGATACTTTTCATTCATAGATAAAAGAAGGCAGTCCCCGAGCCCTCCTCGGGGGGCCTATTGTCTCGTACTTAGTACAAAAGTTAGTGTGATACATACTGCATTTCAACTGTAAAATCTTCGAAGGAGGTTGGCGTTCCATGGTCGTTCCGACTCCTTGTCGGAGTCGTCTCTCTTGCGTGCCTTGGGCTTCTGCGCGTCGATTAGGTAGTAGGAGTCGTTGCCTAGAGCTCTGCTGATGACGAAGGGGCCCTCCCAAGGAGCCGAGAGCTTGTGCAGGCCGGCTGTTCGCTGGATCAGCCGGAGCACAAGGTCGCCCTCTTGGAAGGATCTTGGCCTGACCTTCCGACTGTGGTAGCGGCGCAAACCCTGCTGGTAGATGGCAGACCGGCTGAGGGCTAACAGCCGGCCTTCCTCCAGCAGGTCGACACCGTCTTCTCGTGCTTCCTTGGCCTCCGCCTCCGTGTACATGGTTACCCGAGGCGAGTCAAACTCGATGTCAGTTGGGATGACCGCCTCGGCACCGTACACGAGGAAGAAAGGAGTGAAGCCGGTTGATTTGTTTGGGGTAGTGCGCAGACTCCAGAGAACAGCCGGCAGCTCATCGAGCCAATAGCCGGCTGAACGCTCCAGTGGTACGACCAAGCGGGGTTTGATGCCGGAGAGGATGAGGCCGTTGGCTCGCTCGACCTGGCCGTTTGACTGCGGGTGGGCGACGGACGCTAGGTCCAGCCGGATACCTTGCGCGGCGCAGAATCGTGCCAAGGCTCCTTTGGCAAAATTCGTGTCGTTGTTGGTGATGATGATGTGTGGCACGCCGTACCGAGTTGTTATGTCTGCGATGAATGTCACCGCAGTCATTCAGCTTCTTGATCGGCTTTGCCTCGATCCACTTGGTGAATTTGTCCATGGCGACGAGCAAATGGGTCATGCCGCCGCGCGCCGTCTTGAATGGGCCCACCATGTCCAGTCCCCAAACGGCGAAGGGCCAGGTGAGGGGAATGGTCTTGAGTGCCGAAGCCGGCATGTGTTGCTTGGAGCTGAAGAGTTGGCAGCCTTTGCAATATTTAACTAATTCTTTGGCGTCATCCAAAGCAGTCGGCCAGAAGAAACCATGGCGGAAAGCTTTGGCGACGAGTGATCTTGAAGCCGCATGGTGGCCGCATTCTCCTTGGTGAATGTCTTTGAGGATTGCAATGCCCTTCTCTTGCTCGACGCACCGCTGGAGGACTCCAGTGACACTGCGCTTGACGAGTTCTCTGTTGACGATCGTGTATGCTCCGGCTCGACGTTGGACTTGTCTCGCCTCTGTTTCGTCAGCCGGCAGATCTTGGTTTACTAGGAAGTTGAGGATGGACTGAGCCCATGACAGAGCTGTGACTTCTTCTACTGCCAATGTGGCAACTGCCACCAGGGTGGGCAGGCTAGGTGATGAAATGCTGGAGTCGGCCGCCGGCTGTTGCGTTGGTGCAGTCCCCGGGCCGGCTACCGCAGTCCCCGAGCTGGGTGCGGCAGTCCCCGAGCCGGCTGCCGAAGCCCCTGGGCCGACTACTGAAGTCCCGGGGTCGCCTGCTTGGTTCTTCGAGCCGGACCCGGCCGCGTCGGGGTCAGGCGGTACGAAGATGGAGTCGGACTCTGGAGACGGCTTGATGGACGGCTTGAGGAGGCGTTGGAGAGCGACGCCGGTTGGTATAGCTTGCCGAGTGGAGCCTATTCGAGCCAGGGCATCGGCTGGCTCGTTGTCGGCTCGCGGTACGTGGAGGAACTCGCATCCTTTAAAGTATCCGCTGAGTTGCTGAACCAGGAAGCGGTAGCTGGCCATATTTGCGTCCTTGGCGTCCCAGTCGCCGGATGATTGCTGGACTACTAAGTCCGAGTCGCCATAACATAAGATCTGGCGAATGCCGAGTTCTTTGGCAAGCCGGAGCCCGTGTATGAGCACCTCGTACTCGTCCACGTTGTTGGAGGCGGCAAAGTGGATCTGCAGTGTGTATCTGAGCTTGTCGCCCTTGGGCGAGGTAAGGACGACGCCGGCTCCCAAGCCGGTGCGCATCTTGGACCCGTCAAAGTGCATGCGCCAATGGGTGGAGTCGGGAGCCGGCGGCAGGTACTGGGTCTCGGCCCAGTTGACGAGGAAGTCGGCCAATGCTTGGAACTTGATGGCGGTGCAGGGCTGATAGAAGATCGTGTAAGGGGCCAGCTCGATGGCCCATTTCGCCACCCGGCCGGATGCATCCCGGCTGCCTATGATCTCGGCCAGCAGGGCGGTGCATATGACCGTGACGGGGTGCTCTTGAAAGTAGGGCTTCAGCTTCTTGGCGGTGAAGTACAGGCCGTAGCACATCTTTTGGTAGTGCGGGTAGTTCTGCTTTGAGCCGGACAGCACCTCGCTCAAATAATACACCGGCCTTTGGACCGGCTATGCTCGGCCTTCTTCTGGGCGTTGGACTACGATGACGGTGCTGACCACCCGGCTAGTTGCGGCAATATAAAGGAGCATGGGCTCTTTCTCAGTCGGCGCCGCTAGGACAGGCGGCGTGGCCAGCATCTTCTTTAGCTCGTGGAAAGCTTGGTCGGCCTGGTCGTTCCACTCGAAGTGAGTGCTCTTCTTCATGAGGCGGTAAAGGGGGAGAGCTTTCTCTCCAAGCCGGCTGATGAAGCGGTTCAAGGAGGCCAAGCATCCGGTGAACTTCTGGATTTCTCGTAGCTTGGTGGGGATCGCCATTCTCTCGATGGCCTTCATCTTCACTGGGTTGCATTCGATGCCGCGTTCGGAGACCAGGAAGCCTAGGAGCTGGCCGGCTGGCACTCCGAACACGCATTTCTCGAGGTTGAGCTCGATTTGAAAACGGCGCAGGTTCTCAAATGTTTCTTTGAGGTCTTCTAGCAAGGTGCCGCGCTTCTCCGTCTTCACCACAATGTCATCCACATAGACGTGAGCGTTTCTGCCGAGTTGCTTGAGGAGGCACTTCTGCATGCAACGCTGAAAAGTGGCACCGGCATTTCTCAAGCCGAATGTCATAGTCAGGTAGCAGAAGGCTCCGAATGGCGTGATGAAGGCGGTCTTCAGGCGGTCGGCCGGATCTAGCTTTATCTGGTGATATCCTGAGTAAGCATCCAAGAAACTCAACAGCTCGCATCCGGCCGTGGAGTCTATCACTTGGTCAATCCTTGGGAGGGCGAAGGGATCTTTAGGGCAGGCTTTGTTGAGGCTTGTGTAGTCTATACACATGCGCCACTTGTTGTTGTTCTTCAGTACGAGGACCGGGTTGGCAAGCCATTCTGGAAAGAAAACTTCCATAATGAAGCCGGCTGCCAGAAGCCGGGCTATCTCCTCCCCTACAATCCTTCTCTTCTCCTCTGACAGCCGGCGAAGGGGTTGCTTGACTGGTTTGGCATCCTCTCGGACGTGTAGTTTGTGCTCAGCGAATTCCTTCGGAACACCCGGCATGTCCTTGGGGGACCATGCAAAGATGTCTCGATTCTCACGGAGGAAATCGGCGAGCTCGCCTTCCTATTTGCTGTTCAGGCTTGCCCCGATGACGGCGAACCTCTCGGGTTGCTCGGGGTCAAGGGGTATCTTCTTGGTTTCCTTGGCCGGCTGGAAAGATCCTTGGGCATCATACTCCTTGGAGTCGGGGGACTGGTTCGGCTGCTTGCTGGCCATGGCCACGACCCGGTCCAACATCTTCTTCTCTTCGGCGATCACAAGGGACTCGGCCAGCCGGCTGCTGGCTGCAGCGCACTCGGAGGACCTCTTGTAATCGCCGGCTATGGTGATGACGCCCTTGGAACTCGGTATCTTCATCTTGAGGTATGCATAGTGGGGAACCGCCATGAACTTGGCCAAAGCGGGTCGGCCAAGCAATGCATGGTAGGGGCTCTCCAGGTCCACCACTTCAAACCAGATTGCTTCCCGGCGGAAATGCTCCTTGTCCCCAAAGAGTACATCAATCTTGATCTTGCCAATGGGGGCGCAGGACAGGCTGGGAACGATGCCATGAAACACTGTCCGAGTTGGCACGAGCTGATTCGTCTTGACATTCAGCTTCTCCAGGGTATCACGGTACAGGATGTTGATACTGCTCCCGCCGTCTATCAGCACGCGGGAGAAGCAGGCGGCACGTCTGTCCGTCACGAGGGTGGCTTCCAGGACCAATGCATAAGAGCCGGGAGACGGCATCACCTTTGGGTGGTCGGCCCGGCTCCAACTGATGGGTTTCTCTGACCAATGGATGTGTCCGGCGGAGTTTGCAGCGACCACGCTGACTTCCTGGTGCTCTCGGTGTTTGCCGCGCCGGTCTTCGAGCTGGCTCGTAAAGACGATGTAGGTCACTTGCTCGTCGGGGAACTCGTCGTGCACGGCTCCGACTGTGGGCCAAGCAGCCGGGGGTGGCGGAGCCGGAGGCAGCGGGCCGGCAGGCGGAGGCGACGCGAGCCCTTCGCCTTTGGAGATTCGGGTGAGCCAATGGCACTTCCGGGTTGTGTGGTTGGACGGCTTCGCGCCGCTATGGAACTTGCACGGGGCATCAAGAGTTTGCTCGTAGGAGAAAGCCGGCTGCCAAGCCGGCCGGCCGCCCCTGGGCTTCTTGGGCGCGGGCCGCCCCTCAGGCGGCGTGTCTTCGACCGTGGCCACCTGCCGACTGGCGGGAGGCGGCGCAGGGCCCTTGCCCTTGTGATCGTTCGGGTGTGGGCGTCGGCCGGAATCTCCTGCCGACGTCTTGGGCGCCGGGTTGAGTACTTTCCCGGACGCGTCTACCCAGAGCTCGGTCTTCATCGAAGAGTCGGCGGTGGCGTAATTGTCGGCTATGTCCAGAAGCTCGTTGAGGGTAGTCGGCTCGTCGCAGAGGAGCTTGTGCTTGAGGAGGGTACCTTCTCGGCACCCGGCAGTGAAGTATTCGATGGCTTGCACCTCGTGCACCCCTTCGCAAGAATTGCGGAGCTCGGCCCAACGCGTGAGGTAGTCGCGAGTGGACTCGGCTGGGCCCTGTACACACAGGGAGAGCTGCCTGGGCTTGGGAGCCCGCTTGTAGGTGCTGGTGAAGTTTCGAACGAAAGTTTCGGTGAAGTCTAGCCAACCGTTGATGCTGAGGGGCTTGAGGCTGTTGAGCCAGGTCCGCGCCGTGCCTTGTAGCATAAGGGGCACGTACTTCACGGCAACGCGCCGGTTGCCGCTGGCTATACTGACCGCCGTAGAGTAATCGATCAGCCAATCTTCCGGCTTCACGGAGCCGTTGTATTTGGGCGTGTCTCTTGGGAGAGAGAACCCTTTGGGGAAAGGCTCGTCGCGGATGCGGGGGCCGAAACAAGGCGGGCCGACATCGTCTTCCTCTTCTAGCGCCAGGGATCGCGCTAGGCGGTCGATCCGATGGCGGGTGTCGTTCTCGCCGACTCCTTCACGGCAACCTAGTCGGCCGCTGAGAGTCGGGTGCGCCACTGGCGGCGGGGTGGGATATCTCTCTCCACGGGCTCGAGGCGGAGGCGGGTTGCCCCGCCATTCCATGGCTCGGGGATGGCCGTCCGCGTCTCGCTCGATGGAGATTCGGGTCCGGCTTCGGCTGGCCGCCGGCTCTCTCTCGCGCCGCGCGCGGGTGTTGCTCGTAGTCGGCGTTCGGGACGTCGCACCGTGATCTCGGTGCGAGGGAGGGCTTCCCGCGTGGGCGTCGGCCTCGTGCCGCTGCGCGGCCGCGTCAATCAGCTGCTGGATGCGCCGGGTCATGTGGAGGAGTTCTTCGGCCTCCAAGCCGTCCAGCTCGTCCACGGCCGCTTGGGCGGCACGCAGGTTCTCGAGCGGAGTGGCATAGACCGGGCGGTCGACTCCCAGCGTGTTGGCGATGACGGCACCGCGTTGCTTGACGACGCCGGCCCGGCCGGGCCCAGCCGGGGTCGGCGTGCCGAAGGCGGCGCGGTCAGCTTCGCGCTGGTAGGCCTCAGTGAGGCGTCTCACGGAAGCCAGCCGCCGGCCCTCTGCGAGGAGGGCGAGGCGGCGTGCCTCCAGTGCTTCGTCGTCGGCATCGGCCGGGAGGGGGACGGACAAGTCGTGGGCCGCCGCGTGCGGGGCGTCGTGGGCGCTTTCGTCGGCCGGGCCGCCGTGGCCGATGACCATCACCTCGGCGGTGACAGTATCGCGGCCGTCGGTCCGAGGAAGCGGGTCGTTGTAGACCGCGACGTTGGTGGGGAAGGTGTCGAAGGAGGCCGTGTCGGAGTCGACAGGCATCGGGTCGGTGGAGCCAACCGACTCCAGATCTGCAGCGGGCTCGCTGGAGACATGGAGCTGGCCGAGGAGGTTGGCGAGGTGATTGGTGCCCGCATCGGAGGCAAGCTCGTCGGAGATGCGGGTTTCGTCGAGGAGATCGGCGAGGCTGCTCACCGCGCAGATGTTGGTGACGCCTTGCAGCGCATTGTGGCAAGCGCCATCGGGCGTTCCGGGCTGGCTACGCTCGCTGGGGAGGAAGAGGGTTCCCGTCCAGAACAGGTCTCCGGACGACGGTGCACCTGCCCCCACGGTGGGCGCCAAATGTCGGGTGGTAGGTGCGACATATGCCAACGGGTGGCTTATCATTGTGGGAGCCAGTAAGACATCGCCGGTGCCTGGAAACGGGATGAGGCGAAGACATGCACGCCGGCGGATCATACCCAGCTTCGGGGCTCTCCGTGGAGATAACACCCCTACTGCTGCTCTGCGGGGTCTCCGCATGATCACTAGATGGACAAGTAACTACACAATGCTCCTTGAGCTGTTCGGGTGGAAGGAGGAAGAAGGGCACGGCTAGCCTGCTTCTTCTCCTCGTATGGTGTTTAAACCTAGCTTAGGGTCGAACCCTTTGCATGGGTGCCCCGGGGGGTTTATATAGGCCTACCCCCCGGGGGTACAATGGTAATCCGACTGGGCACGGGGCCCAGCCGTCTGTGACTGCGCTCGCCGGCTTCTGCGCCGACCGCTGGGGCCCGCCGACTGGTGGGTCCCGTCGGCTGCCAGATCCTCGGTCGACAGGCAGGCCCCACTGGTCAGGGCCTGGTCGGTGGCTGGTTACTATTGCTCTATTTTGATGACGCGGGCCTCGTCGTGGTAAGCGTGGCTACAGTACCGCCGCCTGGAGGGCGATTACTGTAGCCTTACCGTGTCTTGTCTCCTTAATGGGGCGTCTCCTTCGAGGAAGATGGCAAGCCGGCTGCGGGGAGCCGGCTTTCTCTTGGGCCGACTAGGGGAGGCATGGCCGCCTTCGGGGTCTCTCTGCCCGAAGGGACCCACCGCCCGTGGGCTGTGCTGGCAGTCCGTCATGGATGGCGTCAGGGTCGACATGGCAACAGTGCCGCGCCGGACGGGTCATGGCCACCCGTACGGCGCACTGTGCCAGTCGTGCTCCGGGATTCGGGGGCGGCGGGCTTCACTGTAGCCATGCCCCGTCTCATCGCCGTTAGGTTGATGCAAACTTCGGGGGTACGGTCTTGACCTCTTTATGGGAGCCGGCTTCTCGGAGTCGGCCTTCTCACGGCTGGCTTCGTGAAGTCGGCCTTCCCATGGCTTTCTTCATGAGGGCTAAAGTCGGGCCGCCTCCCAAAAGCCGGCCTGGATAACAGCCGGCAAGGGGAAGGCGGCCCCACGTCTTGGATTCTTGAGAGCCGGACGAGCTTGTAATTTTTTCAGAAGGGCCAGGGGAAGCCGGCTAGGCTACCCATGGCTATTTACTCCGACAATTACATTATTTGCCATTTGCCTCTCGTTTTCCTCTCCCCCCAATTCACCCTTACCGTTTTATTCGCCCTCTCTCTCTCTCTATCCTCCCTCTCTGTTTGCCTCTTTGTTTGCTTGTGTGTTAGTTTGTTTGCTTGTTGTCATGGCTAGTCCTCTTTCTGCTCCTATGTCCCCCGAGTTTGAAGTCCTTCACTTCAAACAAAGGCAAGGAGAAAACTTAAAGGATGCTTGGTTTAGAATGATGGAATCTTATCGTAAATGCACCCTAGAAGTAAATTTCAGAATTTTGCTTCGCAACTTTTATGTTGGGCTTAATATGTCTCATAGACAACTTTTGGATTGTGTTGCCAAAGGCAATTTTATTGAAATTGATCCTAGTATCGCGCATGAAATTATAAAAGGTATAGTAGGAACTTTACCTCAACAAAAGGGGCCCCATCATACCCAAGAGAAAATGCATGTTTTTGAGAAAATTTGCGAAGTAACTAAGATTTTACAGAAATCTTTGGAACCTCTTAAGAGGGTTAGCGTAAATCTTCACCGCATGAATATGTTGATTACTCTTTGCAATAAGCGGTTGGATTCCTTAGATCTCAAGATCTCTGAATATGAAGGGAAACGTAAAGAACCTCCCGGATTTGAGCATAACATCGCTAAAAGAATTAAGAATCAAGATGACAATACCTAGATCTATCCTCGCTTGTTATGCCTAGGTAGGGGCGTTAAACGATAGCGCTTGTTGGGAGGCAACCCAATTTTA
Organism: Triticum urartu; assembly: GCF_003073215.2. Classification (NCBI taxonomy): domain Eukaryota; kingdom Viridiplantae; phylum Streptophyta; class Magnoliopsida; order Poales; family Poaceae; genus Triticum; species Triticum urartu. The sequence continues at coordinate 565,111,990 of NC_053026.1, read as the reverse complement.
GTTTTATTCCTTGCTTTTTGCTCCTGTTTAGTAATAAATAAAGTATCTAGCCTCTGTTTTGGTTTTTTTTTGTGTGTTTAATTAGTGTTTGTGCCAAGTAGAACCGTTGGGAAGACTTTGGGAAAGTCTTGTTGAACTTGCTGTAAAAAACAGAAACTTTAGCGCTCACGAGAACTGCTTCCATTTTTATTTGAAGAGTGATATTTAGTTAATTCTTTTTGAAGATTATTAATAGATAAATTCCTCACGTCCAGCAATTTATTTTAGAATTTTTGGGGTTCCAGATCTTGCGCTAGCTACAGATTACTACAGACTGTTCTGTTTTTGACAGATTCTGTTTTTCGTGTATTGTTTGCTTATTTTGATGAATCTATGGCTAGTAAAATAGTTTATAATCCATAGAGAAGTTGGAATACAGTAGGTTTAACACCAATATAAATAAAGAATGAGTTCATTACAGTACCTTGAAGTGGTATTTTGTTTTCTTTCGCTTACGGAGCTCACGAGTTTTCTATTTTGAGTTTTGTGTTGTGAAGTTTTCAAGTTTTGGGTAAGAATTTGATGGATTATGGAACAAGGAGTGGCAAGAGCCTAAGCTTGGGGATGCCGTTGGCACCCCCAAGATAATCCAAGGACACCAAAAAGTCAAAGATTGGGGATGCCCCGGAAGGCATCCCCTCTTTCGTCCACTTCCATCGGTAACTTTACTTGGAGCTATATTTTTGTTCACCAACATGATATGTGTTTTGCTTGGAGAGTCTTGTATTATTTTTGTCTTTGTTTGCTAGTATGCCACAATCATCGTCCTTGCTGTACACACCTTTTGAGAGAGCCATACATGAATTAAAATTTGATAGAATACTCTATGTGCTTCACTTATATCTTTTGAGCGTTATAATTTTGCTCTATGTGCTTCACTTATATATTTTGAGCTAAGTAATTTTGCTCTATGTGCTTCACTTATATCTTTTGAGCTAAGTAATTTTGCTCTATGTTCTTCACTTAGATCTTTTAGAGCACGGTGGTGGATTTGTTTTAAAGAAACTATTGATCTCTCATGCTTCACTTAAATTATTTTGAGAGTCTATTAATAGCATGGTAATTTTCTTAATAATAATATGCTTGGTATTCAAGATTTGTGAAACTTTCTTTTGAGTGTGTTGAATACTAAGAAAAGATTGAAGCATGATAATTGTTTTGAGATATGGAGGTGATAATATTAAAGTCATGCTAGTGGAGTAGTTGTGAACTTAAAGAATACGTGTGTTGAAGTTTGTGATTCCCGTAGCATGCACGTATGGTGAACCGTTATGTGATAAAGTCGGAGCATGATTTATTTATTGATTGTCTTCCTTATGAGTGGCGGTCGGGGACGAGCGATGGTCTTTTCCTACCAATCTATCCCCCTAGGAGCATGCGCGTAGTAATTTGCTTTGATAACTTCTAGATTTTTATAATAAGTATATGAGTTCTTTATGACTAATGTTGAGTCCATGGATCATACGCACTCTCACCCTTCCACCTTTGCTAGCCTCTCTAATACCGCGCACCTTTCGCCGGTATCATAAACCTACCATATACCTTCCTCAAAACAGCCACCATACCTACCTATTATGGCATTTCCATAGCCATTCCGAGATATATTGCCATGCAACATTCCATCGTCTAGTTCATCATGACACATCCATCATTGTCATATTGCTTCGCATGATCATGTAGTTGACATAGTATTTGTGGCAAAGCCACCGTTCATAATTTTCATACATGTCACTCTTGATTCATTGCATATCCCGGTACACCGCCGGAGGCATTCATATAGAGTCATACTTTGTTTTAGTATCGAGTTGTAGTCATTGAGATGTAAATAAATAGAAGTGTGATTATCATCATTCAATAGAGCATTGTCCCAAAAAAATAGAAAGGCCAAAGAAAAAAAGAAGGTCCAAAAAAGGGGCAATGCAACTATCTCTTTTTCCACACTTGTGCTTCAAAGTAGCACCTTGATATAGCGAGTCTCATATATTGTGCTTCAAAGTAGCACCATGTTCTTCATATAGAGAGTCTCATATGTTGTCACTTTCATTTACTAGTGGGAATTTTACATTATAGAACTTGGCTTGTATATTCCAATGACGGGCTTCCTCAAAATTGCCCTAGGTCTTCATGAGCAAGCAAGTTGGATGCACACCCACTAGTTTCCTTTGTTGAGCTTTCATACATTTATAGCTCTAGTGCATCCGTTGCATGGCAATCTCTACTCACTCACATTGATATATATTGATGGGCATCTCCATAGCCCGTTGATACGCCTAGTTGATGTGAGACTATCTTATCCTTTTTGTCTTCTCCACAACCACAATTCTATTCCACCCATAGTGCTATATCCATGGCTCACGCTCATGTATTGCGTGAAGATTGAAAAAGTTTTGAAAAAGTTAGAGTATGAAACAATTGCTTGGCTTGTCATTGGGGTTGTGCATGATTTAAATACTTTGTGTGGGGAAGATGGAGCATAGCGAGGCTATATGATTTTGTAGGGATAACTTTCTTTGGCCATGTTATTTTGAGAAGACATAATTGCTTTGTTAGTATGCTTGAAGTATTATTATTTTTTATGTCAAGATAAACTTTTGTCTTGAATCTTTCTAATCTGAATATTCATACCACAATTAAGAAGATTTGCATTGAAATTATGCCAAGTAGCACTCCGCATCAAAAATTCTCTTTGTATCATTTACCTACTTGAGGACGAGCAGGAATTAAGCTTGGGGATGCCTGATACGTCTCCAACGTATCTATAATTTTTGATTGCTCCATGCTATATTATCTACTATTTTGGACTATATTGGGCTTTATTTTCCACTTTAATATTATTTTTGGGACTAACCTATTAACCGGAGGCCCAGCCCAGAATTGCTGTTTTTTTTTCCTATTTCAGTGTTTCCGAGAAACAGAACATCAAACGGAGTCCAAACGAAATAAAATCTTCGGGAACGTGATTTTCTCACCGAACGTGATCCAGGAGACTTGGACCCTACTGCAAGGGATCAAAGAGGAGGTCACGAGGGTGGGGCCGCCCCCCTAGGGCGTGCCCCCTGCCTCGTGGGCCCCTCAGTGCTCCACCGACGTACTCCTTCCTCCTATATATACCTACGTACCCCCAAACGATCAGAACAGGAGCCAAAAACCTAATTCCACCGCCGCAACTTTCTGTATCCACGAGATCCCATCTTGGGGCCTGTGCCGGAGCTCCGCCGGAAGAGGGCCGTCATCATGGAGGGCTTCTACATCACCATAGCCTCTCCGATGAAGTGTGAGTAGTTTACCTCAGACCTTCGGGTCCATAGTTAGTAGCTGGATGGCTTCTTCTCTCTCTTTGAATCTCAATACAAAGTTATCCCCCTCTATCGTGGAGATCTATTCGATGTAATCTTCTTTTTGCGGTGTGTTTGTTGAGATCGATGAATTGTGGGTTTATGATCAAGTCTATCTATGAATAATAATTGAATCTTCTCTGAATTATTTTATGCATGATTGGTTATCTTTGCAAGTCTCTTCGAGTTATCCGTTTGGTTTGGCCAACTAGATTGGTAGTTCTTGCCATGGGAGAAGTGCTTAGCTTTGGGTTCGATCTTGCAGTGTCCTTTCCTAGTGACAAAAGGGGAAGCAAGGCACGTATTGCATCGTTGCCATTGAGGATAACAAGATGAGGTTTATTTCATATTGCATGAATTTATCTCTCTACATCATGTCATCTTGCGTAAGGCGTTACTCTATTTTTAACATAATGAAATCTTTTTCGTCGTCAAATGACATTTCCTATGTTCATATAGGTGAAACATTAAACACCTATTACTATCTAACATTAATTAATATATAGCCAAATATATATTCATTTAACATTTGACATTAATATATCTAACTATATTCATCTCTAACAATTGACATTACTATATATTTAACTTTTCTATCTAATTCATCTAACATTCGACATTAATCTAACATTTATATAAACTCAAAATATATAAAAAATTAAATAAACAGAAAAACTCATTAACAAATAATATTTTAATTAGATCATCAAATCTCAGATACCTAAATTTTCTTACTAAAAATAAACTAGTTATATTAATTATTGAACTAGTTCAAATCTCATATACCTAAATAAACTAGTTATATTAATTATTGAACTAGTTCAAATCTCATATACCTAAATACAAACTAGTTCGACGATTTTCTTACTAAAAATAAACTAGTTATATTAATTATTGAACTAGTTCAAATCTCATATACCTAAATAAACTAGTTCGATAATTTTCTTACTAAAAATAAACTAGTTATATTAATTATTCAACTAGTTCAAATCTCTAGTTCGACAATTTTCTATCTAGCTAATTCATCTAACATTCGACATTAATCAAACATTCGATCATCTAATTAACTTTTCTAAAAAACAGAAAATAAGTAAAAAATGTGTGTGTGTGTGTGTGTATGTGTGTGTGTAGTGTGTACGTATATATGTGTGTGTATGTGTGTATGTGTGCGGCCCCGTACGCCGCCGCCCCGTACGTACGAGCAGGGGCGCCGGCGTACGGGGCGGGGGCGGCGGCGTACGTACGGGCGGGGGCGCCGCCGTACGGGCCGGGTGTGACGACGACGGACGGCGGCACGGCGGGTATACGCGAGAGCGAGAGACGTACGGGACCGCGGCGGGACGACGACGGACGGCGGCACGCGGCGTTCGGGGCGGCGGCCCGAGACGGCGACGATGACGGGCGGCGGCGGGGACAGCGACGACGACGACGGACGACGGGCGACGGGCGGCGAGGACGGGTTCGAGCGGCGCACGAGAGGTTGGAGACGAAAGAAGTGGGAAGATCTAACTGAATTTTCGTAAGTGTTGTATATATAGGAAAGGCCTTTAGTACCGGTTGGAGCCACCAACCGGTACTAAAGGCCTCGTGCTGCCACCCCAAAGTTTAGTCCCACCTCGCCGGGCGAAGGGCAGCCGCACTGGTTTATAAACCCAGTCGTGGCTACCTCTTCGAACTCCTCTATATAGCAGGCTTGTGGGCATAAACTCTGCGCGTTGCCCTGTGAGTCTGCTGGGCCTTTAAGGCCTGTAATTGCACGCCTGTGGCCTAGCAGGCCCACAGGCCAGCGCCCCAATTTTTTTATAGTTTTTTTTCTTTTCTGCTTTATTTTCTTCTATTTATTTTTGTGTAGTTTTTTATATAGTTTTTTCTTTTCTGTTATATTTATTTTCTTCTATTTATTTGTGAGTAGTTTTATTCATCTAGTTTGCCAAAATTTAACATTTTCAGAGTTCATTTTGTAGTGATTTTCAATTTCACGGTCATTTTGTGAACGATTGAAAAATAGCAAATATAATTTTTTTTCTTTTCTGCTTTATTTTTTCTTCTATTTATTTCTGAGTAGTTTTTTCTTTTCTAATATATTTATTTTCTTTTATTTATTTCTGAGTAGTTTTTTTATATAGTTTTTTTCTTTCCAGCTATAGTTTTTTTTCTTTCCAGCTATTTTTTTCTTTTTTGCTATTTTTTCTTTTCTGCAAAACTAGATGGTCAAAGTCTGGAGTTATAACCAAAGTTTAAAAAAAAGAAATGCCGACGTGCAATTAGTTTTTGCCATAACAGAAGAAGTCCGGAGTTGTAATAAGTTAGTAAAAATAAAAAAGAGGTGCAATGCTCGTTAATTTGCTTCAAGCCTTTCGGAATAGTGTAAACTGCACTGTGCGAAGCTCCGTGCAATCTACCATATTCGTGAAGGCTTGAAGCTAAGCAACGTGAGCATTGAGCCTCTTCTTCATCATCTCTGCACTCAGGGCTTATAAACCGCTCCTAGTCCTTCTCTCTTGGCGAGGTGGGACTAAAAACAGCTTGTCATAACCTCATTAGTACCGGTTCGTGGTACGAACCGGCACTAAATGGTGATGGTGGGGCCATAGCCTGACCGCAGGCTGACACAGCCTCTTTAGTATCGGTTCATGGCATGAACCGGTAGTAAAGGTTCGCCACGAACCGGTGCTATTGTATACATTAGTGCCGGCTGAAATTCAAAGCGGCACTATTATGCTTCACGTTTGACCCTTTTTCTACTAGCGAAACATGCTCTAATTAGTACAGTATATTACGTACAATCATGTCAATCCTACAACGGGGGCAAACCACAACACACCAAATTCCTAGCTATAAACATATTTATTTAGGCGATCACTACGCCTTCTTCTACGTTATGGCTGTCGCGGTATTATCACAGCAACTCCTGGTGCCGATTCCTCTGAATTAGATGAGCAGTGAGTAGACAGGTAACTGAACCGACAAGCAGCAAAGCCCTTAATTATAAGCACAGGTTCCATCTGAAACTGGGGGCAGGATAAGTCAGGCTATAGAAATATCGTGGATCAACGTAACACAAAATCACTCAACGGTTCAGTTTCAACGATAAAAACAGTGCACATACATGAGCTTCTTCTGAAGACATGTCAGCACCATGCGGAAGACACGACCAATACTCTACTCTTCCAACCAAGGTAAAGGACTCCGTCCCTTTCCTCAAGCCTGTAGCAACTGTGGTAGTTATCCAGCAGCGTTTTGATGGTGTTGTTCACCAGCGAACTCAGTGGGTACGGCCTAAATCCAGCCATTGCAAACCTTGCCTTCCATTTCCCAAACGCCTCAAGCCTCTCAACCCTTTCAGCACCCTCACACGCTATTAAATTGATGACATCCCTTGCAAGACAGTGCTGCTCTGTGCTAATCCGTCTCTTATCATCCCTTGGGAGAGCAACATCTATTGACTCAAACATTGCCGTATAGTATTCGAAGGTCTCCAAGTATCTTGAGAAGAATGGAGCTGTGTTTGTATTCGACTCCTGCTCAACAAGAGTCACAACCCTGGGGGATAGGCTCTTGATCATTCTTATAATCCTGTTCCGGTGATTTTCCGTGCTCACGCTTTCATCAGGAGTATGATGCAGCTCATAGGCGAAATTCACTACAATGACCTCCCCGGGCCTTATATCAAGATGCTCAAGATAAACCTCATGGCTAGCAGCATGAACAGCATTGAACTCAAAGGGCATGCCACACGACGCAGAGACACTATGCAATCTTGTCCCAACCATATCCAGTCCACCACCTCGGGCATAAGCAGAGTTTGAGTCATCTATGCCAGTGATTCTTAGGCATGGTGGACCCCCAGACCTCGCTGCAAGAGCCTCAATGATAGTTATCCACTGGCTCCCCTGTGCGATATGGAAATCGATGATGTGAACGAAGTTCTCGCTTTTGATAGCCTCTGCTATGGCACCATTGGCTGACATGTAACTAAACCTGTAGAATGGGCAGATCTCACAAAGGTGATGCATGTGAGATATTAACTCAGAGCTTGTAGGTTCTTTGCACTTCAAGGATTTATACAGCTTACTTCCAGAGAAAGAGAGCCTGGCCACAAGCCCTTCCAACATGTATGCTCCTAGGCGTTGCATTGGATCTCCAGAGATAGACACCAGCTGACGTAGCTCAGATATCAGCACTTCTGTATGTATATCATTCTCTGCAGCAGCCTTACCACATGCTATGATCACCTGCTTCAAGTCTCCTGTATTAATTCCCAGAACCTGTCTCCAGTTACCTTGTTTCAAAAGATTCTTGGCTTGCAATAAGCTCTTGGGGCTGTCACAGGATATGTCCAATTCAGGCCCAAGAATTGCATTTTCTAGAGTGTTGTTAAACCATATAATGTTCAGGTCCAAGGGGCGCATCACGCACCGGTTTAGTTGAGATAAGTTTCGGTCTAGGTTGGTTAGAGTATATGGTTGTAATCTCCTCATGTATATATTATCTCTACTTTCCTTGTACCTCAAGATGTAATCTCAACAAACTTGTATGCTTATCAGGGATATGCCCCTGCCTATATTAACACGAAACCGTCGCCTCGAGAGAGGTACGACGTTCTCCGCTGTTTCACATGGTATACAGAGCCACCTCTATCCATCGCATCTAGCAAAACCCATCCACCGCCAGCCATGTCGTCCTCCTCCAGCACCGTCCAGGCTTCCCTTGGGCAGGTTGCAGAAAACCTCACCCGCACCAACTACGTCTTGTGGCGTGCGCAGGTGACACGGCAGCTGAGAGGGGCTGGCCTCTTCGGCTACACCGACGGCTCCATGCCGGAACCTATCAAGATCCTCGTCACGAAGGACAAAGATGGGAAAGAAGAGCAGACGCCGAACCCTCTCCATCCGATCTGGTTCAAAGAAGGGTAGCAGGTACTCGGATACTTGCTCAATACTCTCACCAAAGAGGTCCTCGTGCAGGTTACCTCCATCGCCATGCCGCACGAGCTCTGGGCGGCTCTCACCCACATGTTCTCGTCGCAGTCTCGAGCCCGCATCAACAACATCCGGGTTGCTCTCTCCACGGCGCAGAAGGGGACGCAATCTGTTGCCGCCTACTTCGCCCAGATGAGAGCACTCGCCGATGAGCTCGCAGCCGCCGGAAAGCCCATCGATGACGATGAGCTTGTGTCCTACATCACTGCCGGCCTCGACATGGAGTATCAACCCCTCGTCTCCGCCAATGACAAGCGCACCGACACCATCAGCATCGATGACCTCTACGCTTAGATGAGCAACTTTGATCAGCTCTTCGCCCTCTACAACAACAACTCGGGTGGGGGCTTCAAGTCATCTGCCAATGTGGGCTCTCGCGGCGGCGGCCGCGGCGGTGGCGGCTCACGCTACCGTGGACCTCCGCGCGGCAAGGGCAAGCCGCCATCTGGCGGAAACAGCAGCGGCGGCAACTCCTCCCGTGGTGGCGGCGGTGGCGGCGGGCGGCCCTCCAACAACAACAATAGGGGCCGCCGTGGTGGCAGGCCTCGCGCCAACCTTGATGCGCCGCGATGCCAAATCTGCGGCAAGCTAGGCCACACCGCACGTGACTGCTGGTATCGCTATGAATATGATGGCGAATCCTCACAAGATGAGAAGGTTGCAGGTGCTGCTGATGGCTCCTACGGCATCGACACGAACTGGTACGTGGACAGTGGTGCAACTGACCACATCACGAGCGAGCTGGAAAAGGTGACAGTTCGTGAGAAGTACCATGGACAAGACCAAGTTCACACTGCCAACGGAGAAGGTATGAGCATTAGCCACGTTGGTCATTCAGTGACCCCCCATAGAAATATCCGTCTAAGAAAATTTTTGCATGTCCCTAGTGCTTCTAAAAATCTCCTTTCAGTTCATCGCATTGCCATTGACAACCATGTATTCCTTGAGTTTCATCCGTTTTTCTTTTTGATCAAGGATCAGGTCACGAAGAAAATTTTGTATCGAGGTAGATGCGTTCGAGGGTTGTACCCGTTGATTTCGGAGCTTAGGAGATTGAATAAACAAGCCTATGGTGTCACCAAAGTCTCTTCAACACGGTGGCATGATAGATTAGGGCATGCATCTTTTTCTTTAGTTGAACATTTGCTTAAAAAGAATAAGCTCCCGTTTGTTGGTGAGCGAGATCGTGAAACAATTTGTGATTCATGTCAGTGTGCTAAAAGTCATCAACTAGCTTATCCTGTGTCTACAAGCATCTCCACCAAACCTCTTGAGCTCATTTTTTCCGACGTTTGGGGTCCTGCACCTAAATCAGTTGGCAGACACACTTATTACGTAAGTTTTATCGATGACTATAGCAAGTACACATGGATCTATCTCATCAAAAAGAAATCTGATGTCTTTCAAGTTTTTCACAACTTTCAAGCACTAGTAGAAAGAAAGTTTGATTGCAAAATCCTAGCTCTCCAATCCGATTGGGGAGGGGAGTACCGCAACCTCAACTCCTTTTTTCAGCAAGTTGGCATATCACATCACGTGTCATGCCCCCATGCTCACCAGCAAAACGGATCAGCCGAGCGCAAGCACAGGCATATAGTTGAAGTCGGCTGGCCTTACTTGCTGTTGCCTCTATGCCTTTGAAATTCTGGGATGAGGCCTTTCTCACCGTAGTCCACCTCATAAACATGTTGCCAAGTAGAGTCATCAACAATGAATCTCCAGTAGAACGTCTCCTTCACACAAAACCAGATTACACATCTCTACGAGTGTTTGGGTGTGCGTGTTGGCCGAATCTTCGGCCATACAACAACCGCAAACTCATCTTCCGATCCAAACAGTGTGTTTTCTTGGGCTATAGTCCACAACATAAGGGTGTAAAATTTCTTGATGTATCCACCGGATGTGTCTATATTTCCCGTGATGTTGTGTTCGATGAAATTGTTTTCCCTTTTGCACAACTTCATCCCAACACCGGAGCCCTTCTTCAAAAGGAGATTCTTCTTCTACCTTCACACCTCACGGGTCGTGCCAATGGGGATGTTTTAGACACTAATGATCAATTGTTGACTAATCCTCTTACTGGTGATGGTCTTGAGTCTTGTGATGCAACAGAAAAAAAATTGTGCAGAAATCGGTGAAGAAATCAGCCCAAATCATCATTTTATGCTTCCTGGACAAAACAGCAGCATCATCGGCGCGGATCTACCTTGGGATCCAGGCGCATCCTCCTCGGGATCGGTTCTGCGCCAGTCTGCCGCCCTGGCCCCCACGGGATCCGCGCCCTCCGCGCCAGGCCGATCTGCCTCGAGCCCCGCATCGCCACACGCCACCAGCGGCTCGGTGGATCGCCCGGTCATCGCTCCGCGCCAACCAACCAGCGCCAACTCCAGCCGCCCGCGCCTGACCCCGCGCCCAGCCCCGCGTCTGGCCCCGCACCTGGTCGGTTTGGCCCCGACACGCGCTGCTACGCGCGGCGCCCATCGCGGCAGGATACGGGCGCTGATTCCGGTGCAGATCCCGCTGCAGCTCCTGTCCCACCGGCGCAATCATTGCGAAATCATGCGCCCCCTGCTAGATCGGGATCCTCTGCAACGACTTCTTCTTCAGCTTCACGTGCGCCGGCCACAGAAGATCCGGTCCGCATGTCCTCGCCCAGCGAGCCTGCAACTGTTCCTGGCGCTGGATCTTCTGCTGATCCTTCTACACCACCTCGCACTAGGCTTCAGAGGGGAGTTACTCAACCCAAAATTACAAGTCTTTAGCAAAGTTTGGACTTGCTTGTGTTTCACATGAACCAGATATTCCACACTCTGTTGCAGAAGCTCTAGGCGATCCCAAGTGGCAGAAGGCTATGGAAGATGAATACATGGCGCTCCACAAAAATAAAACTTGGCACTTAGTTCCAGCACGTCAAGGCAAAGGTAAAAATGTTATAGATTGTAAATGGGTCTTCAGAATTAAAAAGAAATCTGATGGCACCATAGATCGTTATAAGGCTAGAATAGTTGCAAAAGGTTTTAAACAAAGGTGCGGTTTAGACTATGAGGATACTTTTAGTCCTGTAGTAAAGGCTGCTACTATTCGCCTCGTTTTGTCTATTGCCGTATCCAGAGGATGGAGTCTACACCAGCTAGATGTTCAGAACGCGTTTCTTTATGGTGTTCTGGAATAGGAAGTGTTCATGAAACAACCTCCTGGGTTTGAAAATAGACAAAAACCCCTCCACATATGCAAGCTTGACAAGGCTCTATATGGATTAAAACAAGCTCCTAGAGCATGGTATTCTTGGTTGAGTTCAAAGCTTCAAGGACTTGGGTTTGCTCCATCCAAGTCTGACACCTCACTGTTTATTTTCAACAAGTCAAATACATCTATATTTGTACTTATATATGTTGATGATATTATTGTCACAAGCTCATCTGATGAAGCTATTTCAGCACTGCTCAAGGATTTGAACTCTGAGTTTGCTCTCAAGGATCTAGGAGACTTGCACTACTTCCTTGGCATTGAAGTAAAAAGAAATGGAGATGAGCTTCACTTGTCCCAAGAGGAGTATGCCACTGATCTTGTAGCAAGAGCAGGGTTGCAAGGTTGCAAGGCAGCTCCAACACCTCTATCCATCTCTGAGAAACTATCCTTAACAGAAGGGAAACTCTTGAATCAAGAGGACAGCACCAGGTATAGAAGTATGGTTGGTGCACTGCAATATTTAACTCTGACTAGGCCTGATATTTCTTTTGCTGTGAACAAAGTATGTCAGTTCCTTCATGCACCCACTACGGTACATTTGACAGCTGCAAAACGCATACTCAGATATGTCAAGAATACTTTCAGTGTTGGACTCACCTTCACCAAGTCACCATCAACACTTGTAAGTGCCTTTTCTGACTCTGATTGGGCAGGTTGTCTTGATGACAGACGCTCAACAGGTGGTTTTGCAGTGTTCTTTAGTCCAAATTTAATCTCATGGTGTGCTAAGAAACAAGCTACTGTGTCTAGATCCAGCACAGAAGCAGAATACAAAGCACTAGCAAATGCTACTGCAGAAATTATTTGGGTTCAGTCATTACTGAAAGAGCTTGGGATACATAGTAAACAGGCTCCATGCTTATGGTGTGACAATCTGGGTGTCACCTATCTTTCTGCTAACCCAATATTTCATGCAAGAACAAAACATATCGAAATAGATTTTCACTTTGTCAGAGAAAGAGTAGCAGAAAAAAAAGCTGGATATATTCGGTCTCAAGACCAAGTTGCAGATGGCTTCACTAAAGCTTTGTCTACCAGAGGTTTTGAAGAATTTAAGCGTAATCTCAACTTGTCCAAGTTGTGATTATGGGAGGGTGTTAAACCATATAATGTTCAGGTCCAAGGGGCGCATCACGCACCGGTTTAGTTGAGATAAGTTTCGGTCTAGGTTGGTTAGAGTATATGGTTGTAATCTCCTCATGTATATCTTATCTCTACTTTCCTTGTACCTCAAGATGTAATCTCAACAAACTTGTATGCTTATCAGGGATATGCCCCTGCCTATATTAACACGAAACCGTCGCCTCGAGAGAGGTACGACGTTCTCCGCTGTTTCACAAGTGCCAAGAGAATCAGTTGTCGAGAAGTATTCAGTCTGTTCGTCAGTTAGACTTGCACCTGTGATCATCTCATCCGTTGGAACCTAGAATCCAGGAATCGTTAGGTGGTTCATGGAAAAATGCAGGATGGAATTGTTGATTGTGCCATAGCAGTAGGTAACTTTACTTACTGGTAGAAAATTGTGCAACGGAGTTGGCTGTGCTGAAAGTGATCCCTGATCATTTAAGATATTTGCATGTGTCATAGAAGCATCGGGCTGACCATGTCCTACAGCAAGTTGATCCCCAAAACTATCAGAAACAACAACAATAATAGTAGTAGTAATAACAATAATAATCTTGCAATGAAACAGAAATTACAGTATTGAGGATGTGTGATGCAAAACTAGGCAGGTGTTTAATATTGACCTTGATGCACCGTCTGTTCTTGCTTCGAATCACCAGCGTCATTGTTTGACAGGACTTCGGCCAGTGAGAACCCAATCAATGAATGTCGATCACCAAATTCTGCAATAAATTGAATTTTGAGAAACATACAACAACGAAGTTCATTGATGGAACGCAGTATTAAAGCTCACCGTTCTGTGCAGCTATGTCATTAGGATATTGCGATGTCCTTTTAGCTTGTACGGAAGGACCTGCATCATTGTTCAGAGGCACTGCACGGACAGGGCAGCCATTCATCATCAAATAATCAGGAATAAGAACCCCTGATTTTTCCCGCTCCTCGAGTTTCTTTAATGCGGACATTTTCCTGCTCTTCACTTTAAGCTGTAACAGAATCTTTCTTTTATGTCATCACCGTCATAATGTACTAGAACATGCTTGCTTTTATTTGGACTGCAGCAAAGCATCTGATGATCATAACTTTATAAAGCTTCTACATCATCGAAAAGCAATATTTTAGTGTGATAGCAATGTATTGGTGCCAGCAAAATGCTTCTATTTTCCCTGCTATTTTTATGATGAATTTGTCTTTTTATGGGTTTTCTTTAGGTGCACCGGGGTTGTCGCTAGCTCCCCCTTATGTTGAATTCTACTGTGATTGAAGGGGTTTAACAACACGCTTTTATCATACGCTTATAGGAAATAATAAACTCCACATTAGTAGTTTACCTTTTTTGGAAGGAAAACTGTAACAGGGGCCCCGGCGGTATAAATAGGATACAAACCAAAATTCATGTCCTCGGGTACTTGAACCCCGGTGGTGGGATTGTATTCCACTCCCCCAACCAAGTAAGCTAGGCTCACTTCTATAACATCAATTTACCTTGTTTTTGTTCAGCAATGCAGTTATAGGTTAGCCAATAGCTGTTCATTGTGACGCTGAAGTATTCAAAGTTCCACAAGCAAATTTTGCTATACCTTGTTACCGTGACAACATTTGCAAGTTAATTGCCAGCACACTATTACTTTAGTGTATATCAACAGCCTAATTATGATGGACATGGAATAGTGTCACATGCATACCTGCTGAAACTGATCAAGGTCACTGACAGGAACATAATCTCCATTGGTCAGCACACCGACAAGATCATAAAAAACATTGAAT